>NW_005054682.1:172792-224882 GCF_000277835.1 Geospiza fortis | reverse complement strand
GGGTTAGGGTTTTTTAAACCATGAAGCGCTAAGCTCCCGGCACACTGCAGCTGTGAAAAGCAACCCAAGGGGAGTGCAAATCTGCCGCAACATGGATGACTCTGTACATTTTTCATTCAGACCATCCCTTACCCTAGCCTGATTTCCCAAACTAGAGTTAGGGTTAGGGTTACGCCTAGGGTTAGGGTTTTTTAAACCATGAAGCGCTAAGCTCCCGGCACACTGCAGCTGTGAAAAGCAACCCAAGGGGAGCGCAAATCTGCCGCAACATGGATGACTCTGTACATTTTTCATTCAGACCATCCCTTACCCTAGCCTGATTTCCCAAACTAGAGTTAGGGTTAGGGTTACGCCTAGGGTTAGGGTTTTTTAAACCATGAAGCGCTAAGCTCCCGGCACACTGCAGCTGTGAAAAGCAACCCAAGGGGAGCGCAAATCTGCCGCAACATGGATGACTCTGTACATTTTTCATTCAGACCATCCCTTACCCTAGCCTGATTTCCCAAACTAGAGTTAGGGTTAGGGTTACGCCTAGGGTTAGGGTTTTTTAAACCATGAAGCGCTAAGCTCCCGGCACACTGCAGCTGTGAAAAGCAACCCAAGGGGAGCGCAAATCTGCCGCAACATGGATGACTCTGTACATTTTTCATTCAGACCATCCCTTACCCTAGCCTGATTTCCCAAACTAGAGTTAGGGTTAGGGTTACGCCTAGGGTTAGGGTTTTTTAAACCATGAAGCGCTAAGCTCCCGGCACACTGCAGCTGTGAAAAGCAACCCAAGGGGAGCGCAAATCTGCCGCAACATGGATGACTCTGTACATTTTTCATTCAGACCATCCCTTACCCTAGCCTGATTTCCCAAACTAGAGTTAGGGTTAGGGTTACGCCTAGGGTTAGGGTTTTTTAAACCATGAAGCGCTAAGCTCCCGGCACACTGCAGCTGTGAAAAGCAACCCAAGGGGAGCGCAAATCTGCCGCAACATGGATGACTCTGTACATTTTTCATTCAGACCATCCCTTACCCTAGCCTGATTTCCCAAACTAGAGTTAGGGTTAGGGTTACGCCTAGGGTTAGGGTTTTTTAAACCATGAAGCGCTAAGCTCCCGGCACACTGCAGCTGTGAAAAGCATCTCAAGAGGAGTGCAAAAAGGGCCGCAAGATGGCTGCCTAGAGAGCGCTTTCCTATGGTGCATCCCTGACCTTTGGGTGGTTTACCCGCCTAGGGTTAGGGTTAGGGTTACGCCTAGGGTTAGGGTTTTTTAAACCACGAAGCCCTGAGCACCAGTTACACAGCAGCTGCAATAGACAACCCAAGGGGAGCGCAAAACTGCCACAACATGGCTGACTCTGCACATTTTTCATTCAGACCATCCCTAACCCTAGGCTGATTTCCCAACCTACATGTTTAGGGTTAGGGTTATGCCTAGGGTTAGGGTATTTTAACCACGAAGCCCTGAGCTCAGGGCACACTGCAGCTGTGAAAAGCATCCCAAGGGGAGTGCAAAAAGGGCCACAAATGGCTGCATATAGAACTTTTTCCTATGGTTCTTCCCTGACCCTTGGGTGGTTTACCCGCCTAGGATTAGGGTTAGGGTTTTGCCTAGGGTTAGGGATTATTAAACCACGAAGCCCTGAGCTCTGGGCACATTGCAGCTGCGAAAGGCAACCCAAGGGAGTGCAAAACTGTCATGATTTCCCAACCTAGGGTTAGGGTTAGTGTTATGCCTAGGGTTATGGTTTTCAAAACCACCAAGCCCTGAGCTCAGGGTACATTGCAGCTGCCAAAGGCAACCCAAGGGGAGTGCAAAACTGCCACAACATGGATGACTCTGTTCATTTTTCATTCAGACCACCCCTTACCCTAGGTTGATTTCCCAACCTAGGGTTAGGGTTAGGGTTAGGGTTTTTAAAACCAGGAAGACCTGAGATCCAGGCACACTGCAGCTGCGAAAGGCGTCCCAAGGAGTGCCAAAATTGCCACAACATGGCTGACTCTGCAGCTTTTCCCTTCGGTTCATTCTGAACCCTAGTCTGAATTACATGCCTGGGGTCTGGGTTAGGGTTTCGCCTAGGGTTAGGGTGTTTAAAACCAGGAATCCCGGACCTCCAGTTACACTGCAGCTGCAATAGACAACCCAAGGGGAGCGCAAAATTGCCACAACATGGCTGACTCTGCAGCTTTTTCCTACGGACCATCCTGAGCCCTAGGCTGATTTCCCCCCATGTTTAGGGTTAGGGTTATGCCTAGGGTTAGGGTTTTTTAAACCATGAAGCCCTGAGCTCCAGTTACACTGCAGCTGCAATAGACAACCCAAGGGGAGCGCAAAACTGCCACAACATTGCACATTTTTCATTCAGACCATCCCTTACCCTAGGTTGATTTCCCAACCTAGGGTTAGGGTTAGGGTTAGGCCTAGGGTTAGGGATTTTTAAAACCAGGAATCCCTGAGCTCCAGTTACACAGCAGCTGCAATAGACAACCCAAGGGGAGTGCAAAACTGCCACAACATGGCTGACTCTGCACATTTTTCATTTAGACCATCCCTAACCCTAGGCTGATTTACCTCCCTGAGTTTAGGGGTAGGGTTAAGCCTAGGGTTAGGGATTTTTAAACCAGGAAGCCCTGAGCTCCGGGCACACTGCAGCTGCGAAGGGCATCCCAAGAATAGTGCAAAACTGCCACAACACGCCTGACTCTGCACATTTTTCATTCAGACCATCCCTAACCCTAGGCTGATTTCCCTCCCTGAGTTTAGGGGTAGGGTTAAGCCTAGGGTTAGGGATTTTTAACCCAGGAAGCCCTGAGCTCCGGGCACACTGCAGCTGCGAAGGGCATCCCAAGAATAGTGCAAAACTGCCACAACACGCCTGACTCTGCACATTTTTCATTCAGACCATCCCTAACCCTAGGCTGATTTCCCTCCCTGAGTTTAGGGGTAGGGTTAAGCCTAGGGTTAGGGATTTTTAACCCAGGAAGCCCTGAGCTCCGGGCACACTGCAGCTGCGAAGGGCATCCCAAGAATAGTGCAAAACTGCCACAACACGCCTGACTCTGCACATTTTTCATTCAGACCATCCCTAACCCTAGGCTGCTTTCCCAACCTAGGGTTAGGGTTACGGTTAAAACTAGGGTTAGGGATTTTTAAACAAGAAAGCCCTGAGCTCCAGGCACACTACAGCTGTGAAAGTCATCCCAAGGGGACCACAAAGTGCCACCACATGGCTGCCTCCACAGCTTTTCCCTTGGGACCCTCTCTAAACCTCGGCTGATTTCCCAGCCTAGGGTTAGGTTTATGGTTACACCTAGGTGTAGGGATTTTAAACCTGCAAGCCCTGATCTCCTGGCACACTTCACATGTAAAAGGCTTTCCATGGAGAATGCAAAAGTGCCACAACATGTCTGATTCTGCAGCTTTCTCTTTGGGACCATCCCTAGCCCAAGGCTGATTTACCTGCCTTCTGTTCGGGTTAGGGAAACAGTTACGGTTAGGGTTATGGTGAAGCCTAGGATTAGGGTTGTTTAACTGAGAAAGCCCTGAGCTCCAGGCACACTGCAGCTGCGATAGTCATCCCAAGTAGAGTGCAAAACTGCCACAACATGGCTGCCTCCTCAGCTTTTTCATTGGGACCATCTATAACCCTAGGCTGACTTTTCTGCCTCCGGTTAGGGTTACGCCTAGCGTTCGGGTTACAGTCAGGCCTAGGTTAGGATTTTTTATGCCAGGAAGCCCTGAGCTCCAGGTACACTGCAGCTGCTAAAGGCATGCCAAGTGGAACACACAACTGCCACAACATGGCTTCATCTACAGCTTTCTGCTTTCGAGCAGGTGATCCCAGTACTCTCATGGGAAACATAGGAAGCCTGCTTTTTAGATATCCTATCTCCTAATGCCTTACCACTGGCACCAATTTGCTTTAGCTTTTCCAGTCCTCCTTTGCAGCAATCAGTTCCTGATGCAGTAGCCGATTTTGCTGCCTTCTTTTCTTTCTCCCACCACATAAATCTGCACTTCCTTAATTTCCTTCATCTGAGACCTGATATTAAGGGATGCATAAGCAGCCTCCTAATTCCCTGGGCTCAGCAGCACCAGTGGGATCAGGATATTCACCCTCTCAAGATATCAGGCTCTTCGGCATCTGATAAAATCACAGAAATGAATGAGTTCCTTTTTCAGGAAGTTTTTCAAATGCTCTCATTTCTTTGTTGTGCATCAAAATCTCTTTTTCTCTTTCTTTTCCTATCAGAGATAAACATTGCAGCTCCTCCGGGTCACTTTTTGCTATTGCTCTGGCTTCCCACTTCTAGCTTATACTACTGGTATTCCTCAAACAAATAGCATGCCACGGCTTTTTTAATTTACTTGGAACTGTATTTAAGCCCTTATTCTTCTATACAATGGAGATATTTTTCAAGTAAAAATCTAGCTCCAACTACCTTGATTCTATGATGCAACAGTTTGATAAATATAAATCTTAACTATACTAATTTTTTTTCCCGGTAACATGACAATAATTTATGAGACTATGTGTAATCTTTTTTAAGATTTTTTTTAAAGTTGAATGTTTCCCTGAATGTTGCAATCACTATGGTTTTTATCCTTATTGAAATGACATTTTCACTTTTTAATTTTTTTCCTGTGCATAATATTTTATTTATATATTTCATTTTGTATTTATACAAATATTTTTATGTCACCATTCATGTCTTCATTTTATACTCATCCTAATCTTTTTCATATATGCTTAAGTTCTTTGTTAACTTGAGATCAAAAAGGAAGAGCTTTCTATGCCTTGTCTGGGTTATGAAGACTAAGAAAAATCTCTTCTTGAATTATTATATTTTTTCCACATTTTGCAGGAATTTTGCAATATTTCAAAGATTCTATACCTGATTATAATTTTTGTGTGTTTTAAAAGATTCTTAAGTATTTTTGGAATTTTAGGAATTATAAGACCAATTCTGAAATAGTGAAGAACAGTGATAATTGAACTGCCACTTTAAATTGTTTCCAGCACACAGAATCAAGTTTAACACCTGTAAATTAAAAATACTCTTTCTGAAGTCAAAGATGTAGTCGTATAATCTTTTCTTGCTCTGAAAATACATCACTTTCTTTATACAGTTAGAATTCACCTATAAACATATTCCTGGAAGAATTTGCCTCTGTCTTTTCTGGTGATTTATTGCAGTTTATACACTGCAAGATGAACATATACCCAGAGAGATGTATATTGATTTATCTGCAGGCCAGTTACTCTGTGGGCTTACATTCTCAGAGACTTAGATCAAATTCTGCTTTACCATTGGATTTGCTTCTCTGGTTGAGCTGTTTGTCAGGTTTAAAAATCCTATTAATAAGGGATTAAGGAACTAAGTATTAAAGACACCAGGTGTGTTCAAAAAACAAACAAAAATTCCTTAGAAATAAGAAAAATTAAATCATTTCAAAGACCAGAAAAGACAATTTTTTTCTCTAGATCTGAAGGCAGTCACTGACTCCATATAGTATCAAAATTTCTGAGACTTTTCAATACTGTCTAAAAATACACCATGCAAATGCTCATTTGTGCAATACTGATGCCAGGACAGATGGAAACTGCAGCCCCAGTCCCACCCTTCCCCCTACAGGGTCTAGGAAATGCTTACATTTCACTCCTGAGGTTGCTTGGATTTCATGCTGAAGGGTAAGGCACGGTATACAGATGAGGAAGAGAGTTCTGTTCCAGAGCACCCAAACCAGGAACATACCCCTAAGCCTGGCAGAGGGCACAGAGAGAGACCTCTCGAGGCTCTCACCAGGCAGGGTGAGGGCTGGCACCTGAGATCTGACATCAGCACACACCAGCACTCCCTGCCCACCCATGGAACCTTTCCTTCTGCCCCCAGGAAGTGTCCACAGCTGGGCCACGGGGGGAAGGTCTGGGGCTGCAGAACTGCATCTTTTTTCCTTCAAGCCTGGGCACAGCCACCCTCTGAGCTTTGCACACCTAAATGTCAAGACATTCCTCAAGCCAACCAAGGCCCCTCATGTTTCCTTCACTTATACAGGGGTGATTCTTTATGACCTGACTGAGCTCTCAGGTTTTGGCTGTGTTATGTGAAACTTCAATAGTTTGGACTGATGTTCCAAAACCAATCACTGTATATTCCTTCATAAAATAAACTCCTACTGAAGGTGTCTATATATATGACAGTTGATCACAACTAAAGGCATTGTTCCTTTTCCTGTTCATTAAATTCAATAGTATAAAGAATCTGTTCAGTCCCAGGATGTCACAGACAACCACATCAGCTGAGGGATCTCCATTCATATTTCAACTCCTGAACTGTTTGGAAGATTATTACAGAACCTGATTTCTCCAACATATAGGAGCGTAGAGAAAATCCTGATATAACAAAGTTCATCAAGAAGGAGTGCAAGCCTTAGTTATGGTTCACCAGAAACAGACTGCATGCCTTAGGAGCAGGAGCACTGAGGAAACTTGATGTACTGCCCTGAGAGAGACATGGAACAAAGGATGGGGTGGCACAGAGGCGTTGTGGTCATGCTCTGTTTAAAACAATGCAGCTAACAGGAACTGAGCCAAAGAAATAACCCAAATGGTGACTGAAAGCTGAACTTTGTTCCATTGACACAAAAACACATATTACTTTCCATACTCTGGCATATGCAAATTAAGTAAAACCTGCACACGCTTTACATGTATGACTAAGGTCATTAAAACTCCACCTAAATATGAAATCACATCAACTGTAATATTTCATTTTCCCCTCAAAAAAAAATAAACCAAAACAATATAAATGTAGTTTCAATGGAAAGGAAGGTCAGAGATTTCATCTTGTGTCCTGGGGTGGTTAACTATGGCTGCAGCAATCTCCTTCCCCATAAGGACACCCACTGGGTATGATTCAAGCAGTCACCTATACTGGATGCTTCCTTGGGAAATTCAGAAAACAACCCTGTGGTGATCATGCCTTTAGTACTATGGAGTCAGCTCTCAATTTACAGCATTTTTTGCTGGCTGTGTTACTCATATTTTGTATATTCACGCATGTTTCTGCAGACAGTGTCTTATCACTGACAATCCAATAAAAACCTGCATTTCTGTTGCTCAGTAAACTACTTTGCCCCTGCCCATGAGAGGTATTGAACACAACCAGACTTCTAATCAGCTGGGAGAGTTTATTTGGTATGAGCAGACCTGGAGTGTATGGCACTATTTGTGAATCTGTAATTGTGGTAGTCTCAGAGAATGTGGCTGGATTTACAGAGCCAGTTGGCTCCACACTTCTGGTGCTTAGTGCTCAAAACCTAAGCCCAGCCACCCCCAGCCCCTCTGATATCTGAGAACCAGCTGGAATGGAAGGGGGTTTATTTTCTGCCAAATCTCTTTTAATACAACAGAAAAATTTGCATAATTCTTAACATGACAAGTAGCCTTATTGTTTCAAGCCTAGTCTTGACACACTGATTTTTAAAATTTATTATTTATTAAGAAAAAAATAGGGAGCTATATCTTTAAATCTTTGAATAACGCCAAAACAAACAAAATCAACATTAAGGTGTAACCCTTGTACTAGTAGCTGATGCAAAGGCAGGCATTTGACCCAGGCCCTGAATAAACAAACAAGCATGAATATTTAAGTCTGACACTATGGGAACTATTTATACATAGGAAGAAAGACCTGTCATTACAGAACTTGACTGAACTGATCCACTTTGTAACAAAGGTGTTTTTCATTCATGACTAAAGGATGACAAAAGAATGCTGGAAAATTTTAGTCCTA
This sequence comes from Geospiza fortis, assembly GCF_000277835.1. NCBI lineage: Eukaryota > Metazoa > Chordata > Aves > Passeriformes > Thraupidae > Geospiza > Geospiza fortis. The sequence continues at coordinate 217,092 of NW_005054682.1, read as the reverse complement.
TATAAAGCTGGTAGAGAAGTGTCACATGAAAAAATTTCATGGCTGTGAATTTTCCCAGGTAGCTCTTTCTTAAGAGGAAATGCGGAGGTACCAAAGAACTGGAAAAGTCCAATAAACATCAAATGTTTCAGACATGAGTTGTTGGAGATGCACAGTGTTTCAGTACTAAGCCCTGTTTGCTGTGGAGGACATTGACACAGGGAAAAGTTGGTCACTCCAGTGCCAAAGCAGTGTTTTTCCCTTGGTACTGAGCATAAGAGGGGTGTGTGCTGTTGCCCACTGAGGGCCAGAGAGGAAGAAAATCTAGATAACATGGGAACTGAAGATGTGCTAATGTTCCAGCTCCCCCAAATTCCTTGGAGTGTCTTGTGCCTTGATACTCAGGATACCCATCAACCTGCCTCACTACCTGAATCTGAGCAACATGGAGATACTGAAAACATCCACATAAATACTCAAACGCAGTTTTGGCCCAAAACTTTGGCAATGTAAAGTCAACAGTCTGACAAAGGGAGAGCAATGTTGTCATCTTATTTCAAAAGTCCCCTACATTCTTGGTGATTTCTCATGGGCATCTCCTCACAGCACTGACTCCCTCTTCCTCACAGTACAACCAACAAACTCCAACTCTCTCCTCACCCACCTAACCCACTGTTTTGTAGCACTCCTCTTCTTATTGGACACAGCTGTGGCCTGTTAAGGAAGGCCTGTTCCTAATCTTTGGTGATTAGTACAGCTGCAACTCCTCAGATATAAGACTATCTTCTGCACTATCTTTATTTTCTTACATTCTATCCCTCCACAGAGCAAGGGGACAGGAGAAGATAAAATTCCCTACCTCAGAAGCATCACTGTCTTTTGTTAATCTCTAAAGGCATATTTGAGTGACCAAGCCAGGTGAACCTGTGGCCAGACTGGGGGTAAATACAGTGGCAACCAGTCATCCCATGGGAGGAGAAAGGGGAAGAAAGGAAGAAAAGCAACAGAACAGTGTGTTCCTTCTGGCCAAGAGGTTGGGGTAAGAGATCTGCCTTTCTTCATAAGCTTGTGTCAAAAAGCAGTAGGTTTAAATAAGAGGAAGTGCAATAATAAGCTTCCCTTTGATGCTGACTCAGGTGGGTCTGAGCCACTTCCAGCACCTTCAAAAATCTCCAAGTGTGAAGCTGTGTTGTGCCTGTTCAATATCACAGCTAGAAAGTCACTACAAAACCAACCAATGAGTCTCCCTTTCTGGACAGGTTATGAACTTCCACCAGAGGTGGAACAGAGGAGCAGAGATGTCACCTGAGAGGTGACTAGAAGGGCTATAAAAAGTAGTTCTCCCCACAACAGCAAAAATCTCACTTATTTCCAACAACACAAATCAGCATGTGCAGCCCAGATGGTGCAATGTAGAGGGCTGCAATGCCTGAGAACAAATGAGAAAGGGAAGGAGGTATTTATCAGGAAGGAGGAAACAACAGCCTAGAAGATCCAAGGCTTGTTCTTGGTAAAAGAGCCATCCAACTCCCTGGCTAATGAGAACAGTCTTTTCTACTTCCTGAGAAGGTGCAGTTATTTTAGATTTTTAGCAGAGCAAAATAAAACCACATAGCCATAAAATATTGCAAACAGGAATTTCTCTTCTGCATCAGGGTTTACTAATGTTTTTTACATTCCTACTGACTTAATAATTCCTGAGGGCAGAAAAAAAAAGATGGAATCAAAGCAAAGCAAACTCTTCCTTTCCCAAATGGGAGCTCTGTCTGATGGTGCAGTAGCTCATCTGCCCATGTTATTACTGCTAACAGCAAAATTAATGAGCAGATATGATGTATGAGAGACAAGTTAAACCAGCAAAAGCAGGAACATTCATTCTACTTTACCCTGGTACAGAGAAATAGAATGAGATTATGGCTAGCAGAAAGAAAATGGTAGGAAAGTAATCGAAGAAGTTTAAATAAAGACTTTATTGGGTCCTGTCCATTTTGTCAAGCTTGCCTGGGGTGAAAAGCATATTTTTTCAAAGCTTCATAACACAATACTGCAAAGCATGCCTGCCTTGTACTCAGTCCACAAGGCACCATCCTAGCTTCCAATACTCTCACAGCAGGATATGGTAAACCAGTGCCTCAGCCTCTAAGGCATTTGACATAATACTCAGGTCATCACAGAGCACATTTTCCTGTAGGGCTTTACAATCACTTGAAGGTCTCAGTGAAAAATAAAATAATAACATAAACCAGCTGGCCTATTTCTAGGTCTACACATATTCCTTGCTCTACCTTTCACCTGAACATCCGGTGCCCCTTCTGGAAGTTCCTTAATTAACCCTTACTTTATCTTACAACTATCAAATGTAAATTAATAGTCATGCGGGGTCATCTTTCCAGGGTTGCACTTCATGGCATACACCTGCTCCTGCCTGTCAGAATTAAATCTGGAGGTTGCTGAGTTGCTCTGTAATCTACGTCATTTATGGATACAGCTTTTCACCTATACAGCAAAGTGCAATCTTAATTTGGGCTTTCTGATGGAAGCAACAAAGTCTCAGAAGGAAAATACTCTCTTTACAAAATGTTTTTTTTTTTTAATTGAGGGTGAAAAATAGGATGAATATCCATTTTGAGATTTTATAGCCTTTCTTAACTCTCCTTTTTTTTTTTTTTTTTACACATGGTGGGTTTATTTTTTAAAACAGCTTTCATTAATAGAGAACAGAATTCCCTTAGCTGACCTTAGACATATGCAGCCTCACAGATGGGAAGGAAGCGTGCTTTAGGCTAAATAAGCAAGTGATGTATAGGGGATAAACTGAGGAGAATTCTTCTGCTGTTTCCTGGCAGCTCAGCAGTGAGTGGTAGCAGGGAGGGCATCACCAGCACACAGCAGCACCACTGCTCCATGAGGGAGGCTTGGTCCCCCTGGAGTCACCACACACAGCCAGCACAGCCATCCTCATGTAAAGCATCCTCCAACCCACTGGGCTGATGCTTCCATTGGAATAGATATGCCTTCTGTTTGCTTGGGAAGACTCTGAGGGCTAGATTTGCTGTTTGGAAATTGTTGTCATTACAGTGCAAGAGTTCTATTATCATTACATTGCAAAGTTTCCGTACTGCCAGAGTTCCGTACCTCCTTGATGTTTCTTGTAGGCAACTCCTCTAGGCATTGACTCTTCCTTGTCCTCACAGTAGCCAACTGACTCCAGTTCCCACCAATCCACTCTTTTATAACACTCTTCTTATTGGCTACAGGTGTGGCCTGTTAACATCAGGCCTGCTCCTAATCTTTCGTAATTGGTTCAATTGCAACTCTTTAGGGGATAAGATTACATTCTATACCACCTTCATTTACCCATACTGTATCCCCTACAGGAAATAGTGAAATTTGAGGCAGCAGCAGGTTTTTATTAACTGACTTCTTAGCCAGGAACTGTGACACAGATTCATGCTATTACATGGTGGTAGATGGAGTAAACAGTATTCAGACCATCACCCCAACAGTAATCACCATTAACAATTGAGGAAAATAAATACTGTAGAGTGAATAATTTTAGTAAATATGACATTTCCCAGTATAAAATTCTACCCTTTGATCCTGAAAAAAAGTGTAATAATTGAAATAAAATTGCTTTATATCTTCTTTTTCACTCTATTCAAGTTAATAAAATATAAAAGAAGGAACAAGGAAGAGAAGAGAAAACAAAAAGCAGTCAAAAAGGCTTAAAATAAATCCTGTAATTTCAAAGAGCTTGTACGTGTATTTTGTTTTCCACTTCCAGAACAAATTCTCTCTTAAGAAACAAGTACCCAATGTCTTGTAAACTGTCTTGCAGTATTTCCATAAGACATCTCCCTACACATAACAGTTCTGTAATCTTCAACACTAACATAGACCTTTTAAGACTTCAAGAATCATCCAGTAAATCTGTGCCATTGGGCTACATGAATTAATGTTTCCCAAAGTCTTTGATCTTGATGCCATCTATCTTAGGATTATAGAATGGTTTGATTTGGAAGGGACCTTAAATGTCGTGTAGTTCCAATCCCTCTGCCATGGGCAGGGATATCTTCCACAACAAGTTGTTCAGAGCCCCTCCCAACTCAGCCTTATCTTGCACATGTTATCTAAATTAATCTGAATAACAAGTATTCATCCTAACCTGTAAAATCAGCTATGTACTTGTTACCTCATTATAATATTAAAAATTGAAGGTATTTTGATTACTTTTTCCAGGTGACATTCTTAATGAAGGTGAAGTTGCTTAAACTTTTCCTATCAAAAGAAAAAAGTAGGAATATATTGAGGAGAGTATTTGTCAGAACTACTTGAATTCATGCCAGTCAAACCTCAAAACAACCCAAAATAGTGCAATTTTCCCACCATAATAACTTCCTTTTTCCTTCCAACACACCCACATAGCAAGCACGTACCCCTGCAGTCCCATTGATAACACTACATCTGACCTCAGGAAAATGGAGCAATATTGGAAAAGGTATTTGTTTCTGCTGCTCCCAAATAGCTGCTCATTAGAATTGAAGTTTTCTTTACTAGGTAGATTTATATGCTTGTTGGCCAGAAATGGGGCATCCAGTGAATCCACTGAGCCAAAAGACACCTGAATATATGGCATTTTTACCTTTGTTTTTTAAGGCTGTTTATTTAGGTGAATTCAGATACTGGTGTATATTCATGTAACTAATTACCAGCAAATCAAAGAAAATTGTTTAAAAGGCCAGTGTGCACACACACACTCACATTCAGGTGCATACACAAAAAAAAAGGATAATGCATTTTTGTGCATTGAGTTACACCAGCACCACGTGTAACAGGATCTGGAGAAGATAAACTTCCTTAATTGGGGTACAATAAGAGTTATTTTAAGAAAGACAGGATGTCTAGAGGGGTCAGGCCTTGGACAAAGAGATACTTTCTGCTTCTTCTCTTAGGGAACAGGAGACAAGTTGGCTAGATTAAAAAACTATGTCCTGTTACAAGCTTGAAGATGGCTCATAGCTCATGCCTAAGTTTTCAGCAAGGTGCAACCTCTGCAGGGCATGATGAGCTGTGTGTTTCCAGCAAGGCCCTTTACGGGGCAGAATCACACTCAGTATGCTCCGCATTCTGGGCATTGCACTGCTAACAGGTGTTACCAGCTCTTTCGAGTGAGTGTAGCTTCATCAATTGGAAATGTGTCCATCTACATCGTTTGTGGATGCAATTGAGCACTGCAATCAAGTTATTGGCATATTAATATAACTCCTGTCTCCACCCTCACTATGAAAATACAGTAGATTGCAGTATTGGGAAGGGCACCCTTCCTAGACCTCTCCAAGACTTCCCATGTGGGTGGTATTTCACTGACAAAACCAGTCATGAACTGTCAGGGCAGCTGTTGCAACAGAACTTTAATGAAATTATGTTTGGTATTTCATGACAAAATCTTGATTCTGTGCATCTAAAACAGCTTCTAAAACATTGCATTTCTGTGTCCATCATTATCAAACACCAGTATTGGGGAGGAAGGGGTAGGAATTTGGTCCCTGACTACTCTGACCAGAGGATCTAAATCCTCATTTCTCTGTTAGGAACTTCTTTCTGTTTTACATATGCATTTAGTGCAATGACAGCACTGTCCTTTAGTTTAAGCATCTCCTTTCCTCCCTGGCCTTTGTACCCTTGAGACATTACTAGAAAGCAATTCATTTTGCTGAGTAAAGTAACATATTTTTTAATATGTTCTAAAATATGATTAATATAATGGTAATTCTGTTTTCTGCGAGTATTGTCATACCAAGAGTAAAGGCTGTAGCTGTTTTCCCAGTGACTTGGTGGAAAAACTGCCTGGACAGATTTATCAAACCTGCCTCATGGCTTTAACTACCATCTCAAGCACATTATGACTAGAAAAGTCACTTCTTTCTTCCTGCCCTTCCCCAGGGAGCTCAGTGGGGCTCCTTGTGCCCTTTCTCCCAACCCTTCAGAAGGCCTAACATGGCACAGGTCCTCCTAAAGATTTTTCTTGAGTCCGCTATTGCTGCAATGAAGTTCCAAGTCTCCTCCATGCTGAAGTCTCTGAGTTCCTTTCCCCAGCTCTCATCAAGGCTTGTTGGTTCAGCCAAAAAGTGTTTCTCTGTCATGTCCTCATTGTTGACTGAAAACAAACCAAAAACATGGCATTCCTTTTTTTAGATCAAAGTCTTATTGGTGAATAATGCTGGCATTCCATAAAAACTAAGCCGTGTCATTGCTGGTAATGCATACTCTGGTTCATAGCTCAGAAGTGAAAGCTTTTAATCATAATTCCTAAAAATCTGTATCTGCTATAGTATTACACAGCTCCTCGTGTACACTAAGGTCAGAGTAGCAGCTCTGTAGTTACTCAGGCTTTTTCTTTGCTCCTCAGCTGCTCCCAGGACTATCACAACTACCTCTCATATCCCTTCTGTAGTCCTTCACCTTCTGTCATTCAGATAGGTGCAGTATTAAAGTGTCAAGCTTTATCAATTTGTGGTTCATCTGTGTGTGATGATTACCACAGCACATCAAGCTGCAAGCACTGCCTGAAGAGCCGAATATCCTCTGGGAGATCATAAAGAAAAACACTGGAGCTGTTTCTATTGTCACCATCACTACTCTCAACAGCAGAAACCAAAAGTAAGTTTAAGAGCAATTGTTCTCAGGGAGCTACATAAATGCAGGCTCGAGGTTTTTAAAGATAAGAAACAAATATGTAAAGATGGAGAACACAAGGTGCTGTAAACTGCCTGCAATAACAACATCTTACATTAACAATAACAGAACTGCTTTAAAAGCTAAGCTAGTTTTCATCATTCATGTCATTTGTTTCCTTTTTATGTCTCACTCAACTTGAACAGTGACAGCTCCATTTGTATTTCAATCAGTTCTGCTGTCAGGCAGCAAACCTATGTTGCAGCTCTTGTGTTGGAAATACTTTGAGGGAACAATTTGAAGTAAACTATTTAAACAAAAATTGAAAGAAAATCTTGAAAACCCCTTATCTTGAGGACTTTACAGACTAAATAGCTAAACTTTACCTGGAAAACTGACACAATGTAACTTCTCTTGGATATTTAACAGATCTATAATGCTTTCTGTCTTTGCATAAAGTACAAGACTAAATTAACTTTTAATTTTTATGCGTATTCCACCCTATACACAACTGCCAATTATAAAAGTAAAAAGCTATGAAAGGTTGCTTGTCTGGAGAACAGCTAGATTTGATTTTCTTCTCAAAACTTAATGTACAGAGAGTAGCACAAGGTGTTAACTCCCAAATTATTTTTTGCTGTGCTGAAGCTCCACAATAAAAACAAGAGCCAGGAAAGAAGCCACGCTGTTTTCCAAAATTCAGTGTAATCACAAGTTAATTCAATAATTTGCGTTTTCTGCCTCTCCAAGTATTAACATCCCCAAAACCACCTTTGAAGAGAACAAGTATTGTCATCAAATTGCAAGTAATCTTCTTAATGATCATAAACATAACATAGAGATTAAATATCTCTGGACCTTCGAATAATTGACTTCTTGGAATAGCTCAAGACTCAAAGTTTTAGGTGTAATAATCCAGAATTTCTGCTCATAAAAGGACAAAAAGGAAAGGAGAAGGCTAACACACAGTTCTGTTCCTTGTCTTTTGCACGAGCAGAGCTGGTAGATTGTTTTGGAAAGGGGGGAGGTGTTCTGGTCCCCCCAAAAAATATTCAGACAATTTCTTCAAATGTGATAGAACTGTATGAGAGCTTTTGCCTCAGCAAAATATCTCATTTTATTTCCTTTAAATACAGATAGAAGATGTAAAGACAAGAAAGTAGTCAGACCTCCTATACTCTTGGCTTGGGAAGTGCAGCTGCAGGGGAGCTGATTCAGGATGTCCCAACAAGCAACATTATCAAAAACCTGACTGCCAGGGAAAGGCACTCATAACAGTTTCCTCTTGGTGACCTTCGTGACTGGGATTGTGGAAATGATAATACAAGAACCTCTTATGCTGGCATTGTGTTCCTTGGGAATTCATCATGGCATTAATTGCATAGAGCAGAAATGAGTCCAAAACATATGATTCAGATTCAAAATTAGTGTCTCACCGTTTGAAGAATTTTAAATTAATGATTCTGAACTTCCCCATCACTGTAAAATTACAGAAATAATTGCTGCCTAATGTTGCCAAGGAAGTTAAAAAATGTAAGCGTGTCAGATCAAAATATATGTAGTTTAAATTTAATGCAAGTCTTCTTTTTGCCATGCTATATAATCAGACTGTACAAGTGGCAACAGAGAACATTTATCTCTGAATCTGTCCTCACCTTCAGCCAAGTTTCAGTACAAGCAAAAAACTATGAAAGGCTGTTTGTCTGAAGAACAGCTACATTTTATTTTCTTCTCAAAACTGGAAGACTGGAATCTTTGTCTCCCCAAAGTTGCAGCTTTGTAGAGAAGATATCTGGAGCAGCATGTTTCATATGGCTCAAGAATTAAGTTTCTGATCCAAGCTCCTGTGATTATCAAATCCATACTGTAGGGTAGTCAGTTCATACTGTGGTCTGGACTTTTTTCTCTGAAAATTCAAGAACACCTGCCTAAGTGAATATTTCTGCTTTCAAATATGATGTATGTACCACAATATTAGAGTATAGTGCAGTATTCAAGATGAGGGAGCCCAAAAAGTAACCCAATTTGTACAATAGAAAAAATTACAATTACAATTTTAAAAATGACAACAAATCTCCATTAAGATTAGTTGTGCTACTCCCTTTAACCTTCATTTAAATTTCAATTTTTAAAATGGCAATAATGTTGCAGTTATAAAATCATCTTCATCCTTGCCAAAAAAAACAGGAAGTTTTTCCAAGGTTGGCTGTGATCTACCCTAAAAAGAGATTTTCACCAACAACACCAGAATGGACATCTGACTCCTACAAAAAGCTGGGGAAGTATAATCAGAGCAGCTTTGCTAGGCATAGGTGCAGGATGCCACACATCAGATGTTTACTCAGTTGATCTTCAGTGTGAAACTAGAAAGAGGAGGAGGAAGAGAGAGGAGCCATGACACAGCATTGTCAGCTCTCGTTTCTGCAACCCCTTCCCTCTCTCATTCCCTCAGAAACTGAGATACCTAAGCCAACAACTTGCATGTGTGCAATCCTCTTTCAAATTATGTACTGGCTCAACCCAAAGTGATATAAGTCAGTCTTAAAACCCGCAGAAAGCTCTTCCTGTCTTAATTGACACATGATTACAGCATTATTTAAACAGCAAAAATATTTCAAGGCCTCAATCCTGCTACCTCTTTTCTTGGGTCAGGCAGTGCATATCCAAAGGCAAAAAGCACAGGTGGGAGGGTTCAGAGAAGTTGGATGTACTGAGCCAGTGGACCCAGTACAGCAGATGTTTATTTATAGCACAGTAGTAGTGCACATGCATTCCCTGAAATCCAAATCCAGCTTGCATGAAGCAGGCATGTTTCCAAAGGTCTTTGGGAGAATGACAGACATGCTACAGTTGGAATTTAGCTGCTATTCAGCTATTTATCCTTTTCCATAACATATTTCCTAGTTTCATATTCATTTTTTTTCTTACTAACTAGCTTCCTACTTATTTCATCTTATTCGGAAAGGGAGGGAGCCTGGGGGAAAAAAGGTTTTCCTGGTGGCTGAAGGTTTGTGCAGAGTACACAACCATTTTCCCTGGATGATGAAAATAACTGTACAGTGTGAACTGGCACAGAGGTACTAGCATGGAAGCTGCTTTCCTTAATTAAGAATGTAGCAAGGTAGATCAAATTTAAATTGGGGTAGGTGGCCTCAGACAGGCTGGCTTTGGGGTTGCCAGTGTCAGCTTCTGCCTCCAGGCTGGGATCAGCCTGCATATTGCCAGTGGCCGGAGGTCACAGACCCTGCTGCAACCATGACTGCTTTTCTGGCTGTATCTCTTCTCTGTCTGTGTCTCTTGTCTGTGTATTGAGACATTTTTATACCCAATGGCACTGGCTGTGTGAGATACTGGAGCAGGACAAACAGTGTGAATGCCTTGCAAAACTGCAGCAGACTGTGGGTGGGTGCTAGCCAAGGAGTGAGGATGGCAAGGGTACAAATTCCCAATGATTAGCTGTGTCATTTGGACACACAGGGAACTGGCTGCTGGTCCCACAGACCAAAGTTTATGTCCTAATTTGCCACCTGCCTTTTGTCTTCATCTGGGCTATTTATGCACTTGAGGCAGCAGACGCTGTCACCCTGCACCCCCAGCTCTTCCACACTGTCCCACAAAGCTCTCAGAAAGATGCGTGATCATGCCAAAAGCCTTTAAGCAGAGAACTGTGTGGGACAGCCCTGGAGATTTATACAGATCAGCAGGTGCCTAAAGAGAGCATGGCACTGGCTGAAATCAGTGCTGGAAGGGCAGCAGACACTTCCCTGCCATTGGGTCCTGCCAGCCCCAGACAAGGGGTCATCAGTAACTCACCTGAAATCCATGTAGCATTTCCTTCCCTTGCCTTTTAGGGGCCAGACAGTGATTTCACAAGACCATCTCAGTAAATAATTTTCTGATTAATGCTTAGGCACCCTTTAGATGCAAAATAATGAATGTAAAAGATCAATGGGTGAATTATTGATCCTGTCAAAACTCTTTATAGCTAATTGTAGCACTGAATGTTAACTGAAGTGGCTATTGGCTACCTACCAGTCAAAATGAGGTCAATAGCATGTTTACAAAAAACTGCCAAACAACCTTAAATCTGGCACTGTTGTAGTATTCCACCTCATTTATTCCAAAGACAATTCATACCAACTGGATTGCTTGGGACAATACAATGCTTAAGTACAAAGTCCTGCACATGGGTAGGGAGGATCCCAAGTACAAGTACAAGCTGGGTGGAGAACAGATTGAGAGCAGCCCTGAGAAGAAGGATTTGGGAGTGCTGGTTGATGAGAAGCTCAACATGACCCAACAATGTGTTCTGGCATCCCAGAAAGCCAACCAAAAGCAGAGTGGCCAGCAGGTCAAGAGAGGTTATTCTGCCTTTCTACTCTGCCCTCATGAGATCCCACCTGGAATGCTGCATCCAGCTCTGGAATCCTCAATGTAAAAAGGAAGTGGGCCTCCTGGAGGAAGTCCAGAGGAGGCCACAAAAATGATCAGAGGGCTGAGACACTTCTCCTGTGAAGACAGACTGGGAGACTTGATGAGAAGACTCCAGGGAAATCTTACAGAAGCCTTCCAGTACCAATGGGGCCCTGCAAGAAAGCCAGAGAGGGGCTATGGACAAGGGCATGTAGTGACAGGAGAAGGGGGAATGGATCCAAAATAAAAGAGAATGGGTTTCGATTAGGAAGAAAGTCTTTCCTGCGAGGTGGTGGGGCACTGAAACAGGCTGTCCAGAAAAGTTGTGGCTGTCCAGAAAAGCTGTGGATGCCCCATCCCTGGAAGTACTCAAGGCCAGGCTGGATGGAACTCTGAGCAAACTGGTCCAGTGTAAAATGTCCCTGCTAATGGAAGGGGTGTTGGAACCAGATGATCTTGAAGATCTCTTCCAACCCAAACCATTCTATGATTTTATGAATTACAAACTGTTGTTCCTGTCCTCTCTTGCAACAGAAAGCGTTGCCAGCGTTTGTATGCATCTCCAGCTAAGCAGGGTCTCACTGCAAAGCACTGTGCGTGTTAGACACAGAACACATTCCCACCTTGGAAAACAAAAAAGCTTTGAAATAATTTCAGAGTATCTCCTTTTCTTTTCCAGGGTCATTTCTCTTGTATTCAGTAAGACTTTCTGAGAAATAATGGAGCAGCATGGGTGTTCTGCAGCAAAAAAAAAATCACAGTGGAAACTGTGTTTCACTTATAACTCAACCCATCTGGATGGACCCCATAATAATTTTTATTAACTATCTCGACTTTTTTAAAGCAATTGGTTTATACAGGTCAAAGTTAAAACCCTACTACTTATCTCTCTTGCATTAACAAGCATGAAGTGCATTTAAGTTTGTTAATCTCCTAACAAACCTCAGGAGGCCTTCGGAGACCTCTCCTGAGATCTCCTGGACAGGAAGAGTTTTCTCTTTCATATTTTTACAGGGAACAGTTGTACTCATTTCAGATACAAATTATGCTGACACCTCCCAAAGTTTTACATAAGATGTTTCCCTTTTCTACTCTCAATGGAGTGGATTCTTCTTGCATGGGAGAGCTAAATTCAGCCTCCAGATCTAACTAAAGGTCTCTCAGGACATGAACCAGGGCTATTCCTAGTAGCTGACCAAGCTCACTCTATTTCTCAGTATCACAAACCAAAAGCTCCACTGGGAAAATTTCTTTGGAGCCACTATGCTCCCACCAGTCCTTTTTACTTCTGTGAACTGTCATTTTCTAATAACAAACCGTAATCCAAAAATCCCAACCAGCTGCTCTGTCATGCCATTTATCAACACCCAGTATGCTGAGATTTACTACAGAACCCACCTTGTGGTTCATTGGACACACTCAGTTTAGGAGGCTGCTGTACTGCTGGCTACTATTCAAAGGGTATTCTGCTGTTTGCGCCTGCCAGTAGAATGAGAGAAAAAATTAAGAAAAGATGACGGTGCTTTGGGGAAAAGGAGGAATTTGAGTAGAAAACTGAGAATCTGTCACAGACAATGTAAAAATAAAAGCTGAGAATGCAGGATTTGGATGCCTTGTGGCCATCCAGACTACCTGAGCTAGCCTTTTTAAAATGATGCATACTTTCATGCTGGGATTCATTTTCCCTAACTTTACAGTAGATGTCTAAAGGCATCTCTACTGCCAAAAGAAAGAAGATGGCACTCCTCAGGCACAAATCACCTTTGATTACGTGGATATCCAAAACATTTCAGAAGTAGCAGACTCATGTAGTTGTTTGTTTCTCTCCATTGTTTATTGTAGGGTGGGCTGAGAGATAGTTCAGATGAAGGCGCTGCAGAAATCTGCAGTTTCACAAGAGGAACCTCATTCTGCTTGTGGCTGAATCACACACCATGTACCCATGAAAGTCTTTCAAATATAGGACAATCCAGAAAGCTCTATTTCAAAGATACTTCGTGAGTGAATATGATTTTGGCTTCCTTACACATTCTCTCCACTGAATTGGTCAGCAATCCAAAAGAGGACAAAAAAGTACTTCTGGAGAATCAGACCCTTGATATGAAAAGCAAGCATTCTGGCAGGACACAGAGTGCCTAATATTAATGAACTGCTTTTTTTTTTCCCCTTTTTATTTAAAGAGATTTCCTTGTAACTTGCTCAGATGGCATGCTCAATGCCTCAGGCAAGACTGTGCAGCTGCCTCTACAGCTTGCAAAGGACTTGGCTACATTACAAGTGTCATATTTTCTCACAGATAAATTGTTCTTGAATAACATTGCCTAAGTAATAGGGTTTCCATCAGTATCAGCTTTGCATACCTCCTTCCTTCTTTTCACCCTACTTTTATCATACAGACATGTTAACTGTGACCACTGCAAAGAAGCTCTTTTTATGCTATAGTTCCCCCCAAGTCCTTCTTACCATCTCCAAGGGAATGGATGGCATATGGGATCATGTTCCATATGTCACCCTGGTGCATTTTTTTTAGCACCTGCTTTAAAAATCCAGGGCCATGGTGCAATGGACAAAGTTTAGTTAGAGCCCAGAGCAGTTGTTATACAGTAGGTTAGTGACTGAAAGGAACTGTCCTCACCCAGCTTTGCCACTTCCAGGAGCCATTCTTGCAGCTCCCAGGTCTTGTGAGGACTCGCTGAAAGCAAGGGGGTGGATTTTGTGCATGTGTGAGTTAGAGGAGTGTGGGTTTGCAGCTTCTAGGAAAGGAGTTGATTTCAATTTACCAACAGAAATGAACCTGTTTTTTTTTATCTAAATAAAATCTCTTACTTCACATTAAATATTTAATTAATATCTTCTTTTTTGCAGTGTTGAGAAGGGACAATATATAGCCATTTTTGTCGTGAAGGAATTCTATTCTCCTAATTAAACTCTTTTCCTCTGTCCAAACAATTCCCCTGATAACACAAATTACACACAGGTCAGGAATGGCAGGAGATCAGACTGTGTAACCTCCTGAAGACCATGGGAGTGGCACAGATCCGCAGGATGGCTGCGTGCATGGTCTGTAAGTGCAGTAACAGATTGTTACTCCACTTACGGACCATGCACCCAGATTCCTGTCCCTAAAGCTGGCTAAAGAAAAGACTTAAAACTGGCATTACATACAAAGACTTAAAATCCACCACATGCTTGTCCACAGGTTGGCAGCTCCTCTCTGGCTCTGCAGCTGTTCCTCACCCCACATGCACCCAGGCTGAGCTACCCTGCTCAGAGCTATGCCAGCAAAAGCTGCACCTTCTATGAAAGCCAAAAGATGACAGTCTTCCTCACTGGCTCTCAAAACCAAGCACTGAAAATCCTAAGGAATCCTGACACTGTGTTTGATCTCTTTTTAAAGTTAAATTTTGAATAAATGGAGTTGTCTGCTGCTGAATGGGAGCAGAAGGGTTTGTCGTCTTACCCACCCCTACAAAAAAAATTAACCAAATCTTTGCCAGAAGACCCAACAGGGAGAACATCACAAGCATGGGCTAATATTTACAATATTTGCAGCGCCATGTCATCCAGCTGAAGACAGCGAGACAACAGAGTGGATAAAATGCCAACATTTTCTGCAGATCTTTCTGTGTTACTGCCCCTAACATTGCTCCCACGATGGCGGATAAAGTGAGGGCAACAAGCAGGGGAAATTTTAGCCAATGTTTAGTAACATGGCTGCAGCCCAAGTCACCATGCAGAATGTAATTCCACTCCTCTGAAGACTCAGCAGTGCTCATTGCAGCAGATAAACAAGTCGCTCTGTTACCCTGAGGCATGACAAGTGCTGCTGTGGAGCTGCCTGGATGGAGAAGAAGGGATCCAGTGCAAGATCCAAGCCCACATTCCTACCTGGGAAAGCTGAAGAAAAAAAAACTATCTCAGCTTTCTACTAGATGCTGTCTAATCACAGGCAGAGCACGTATCCCATATCTGACCCCAGGGCACCAAGGCAGGACTTGAAACAGAGTTCACTGTCACCAGTGATGTGTTTCTCTCTCCTTGCCTAGGCAGAATATGTTGAGGGTGCAAGTGGGGTGCTTTGGGGTCAGTTCTCTGCAGTGCCATGGAAATTTTAGACAAATCATTTTGGGTATGTCTGTATTAAGAGGGTTGAGAAACACCAAGCCTTTTCACTTTCTCTGGGGCCCCTCAAGGCCAGGAAGGAAAATCAATAGAGAAGCAAAGCAAATACTATCTGCCCTGCTCAAGTCCACAAGCAGATATCCTTTGGACACAGCAACTCTGTTCAGTTCTGCATCAATACTTTTGTATTTTTTCTAGCCCCAGGCTGTTATATGTCATACATCTGCAGCACCTACTATTTGGAAAAAAAAAAACCAAACCACACAAACAAACAAACAAAAATATCCACACCCAGGCTTGTTAGGAGAAATAAACCTTTTGAAGTGCTTTAGGTATTTTGGTAGGAAAGAATATCAAAGCCCCAGAGAAATATCTTGTATGGCATGATAATAGGTGAACTTTGCCCAAACCTGTGACTTATGCTTCCCCTTAATGCTTTTAGAAAATCAATTAAACTTGTGCTCCTTAGCAATTTAAGTTTTTTCTTTTTTTCCGCAAAGTAGAGAGACAAAACTCCCAAATGGTATCAGCAGCATCCCAGCACAGAAGAAATGTAATTTGTCAGAGCACAGCATTGTGAAATACTTCACAGCTGAAACTATATGGACTTGGCAGAAGCTGTAGTCCAGTTAATGCCTCATGTTAGAATTTTACTCAAGAATAATTAATTGGCAGGATGTCCTTAGCCCAAAAAAAGCATATTTAACATTTCCTGAACCATCATAAATTTCACCATCTGCCATCTTGCCCTAACATGCTCCCTGCCTCTTGAGAAGGCACAAAACCATGAGTGAAGATTTGAGTGTCTCTCTGGCTACCAGAGTTCAAAGCATCTGTCAGCTACACCATGTACCAGAACACAGCACACATGGACTACTTGAAATCATGCACTCAGTAGTCAATGCTTCTCTCAGACTATTTATAATTCCATCTCTTGAGGAAAGAAAACAAGATATAAATTAATGTAGGGTCAGATTCTGACACAAAAATTCTTTGTCATTCCCCTAGTTTGATCCTAAGTTAAGGCCCTACTTGATTAAATTGAAAAACAAATAATGTAGAGAAAGCTGCATGTTACTTGTAAAAAGCTCATGAGCTGAAGAAGCAGCTAAATTCACAGCAAATCTCAGCCTGTGTGAATCATTCATTCAGAATTAGAAGAATCCTAATGTCTATTAAATTAGATAATCCTAATGTCTATTAAATTTAAGAATTATTTAATTATTAAATTAAACTGTTCCCCTCAAACAGTTACTTGCTGAAAAATCAAGCCTGAATACTCAGTTAAGATACAGTTAATTCATGTTTGTGGTCTTCTGTGTAAACTTTGATCAGCAAATTGGCCTCAGTGAGTGCTTTGTGGAGAAGATACTAAAGCTCAGACCCAACTGCTTTCTCTCCTTACCAAGACCATCACATCAGCCTGTGTGTCCTGAAGTCTGCTTCTGCCCAGGATGTGCTGCCCCCCGAAACACCACATGCGTATGCACAGCAAGTCCATCACCTGTGGGATGAAGGGGACCTGCTGCCTCAGGACTGCTCTCAGTCAGACATGTCTGGGGTGCTCTAGATGTGAAATGGGAAGTGATACTCAATGACTTGTCCAGGATTTCTGTGTGTAAAACAGCCCAGGGGTAGTTACCCCTACAGGAGCTCTGGGCACACCAAAGGAAATCTGGTCCTCCTGAGCTTTGGGAATGCTTCAAAATGATACTCTCTCTCTCCTGAGGATAATCAATTGCACTTTTGTACTTCCCACTTGCTCACTGATGATTATTATGCAAACTACTTGTGACACAAGCAACAGGACAAAACCCAAAACCCAAAAGAATTGTCACTTAAACCTGTGACAAACAACAGCCACAGTTCTGAACAGCCTCAGGTCACCCCAGCCCACAGGGAAGGCTGTGCAGGGATGACTTGCAGCAACACAAACCAGATGTCAGAACAAATCTCCCCCACGTTTTTTGCACTTCCTTGTTGAGACCACAAGGAGTACTTCCCATTTCTTCCTTGCAAGCCAGCTGAGAGCTCTTGTATGCACATATTGCTTTTCATTGTCAGGCCACTAATTGAAACTTAAAAACCTTCATTAGCCACTTCCCATGGACCTTCATGTGGATTCACGCCATACAGCAAGGACATTGACTAATGAAACCTGACAAGTGTACATGAGAAATCCTACAGGAATTCTGAGCCCAGCAGCTTGCTCTGTCAGAGATGACCATCCCATGGCAGACAACAAAAAAAATGTGCCTCAGCTTCTGCAGGGCTGTCAGGCCTCAGACAGACAGACCTTTAAGACCTCCACACAGCAATAATATTCCTTTGCCACCTCTCTGCAGAATTCCTTTTGCACGTCTCTTGTTTTTACTTCTTTTTGTACTTGTTTGCTCTTAAAATTGCCATTTTCTCACTGGACTGTGTATTGCTGCTTCTTTTTTGTGCTGTTTACTCATGTGCAAGCAAACCAAATATAATGGCCAACTTTCAGTTTATTGGTCTGGTTTTGCTGCCAGGCTCTCTGCCAAATGATTACTGAATTTCTAAAGGAACGGGCAATAAAATGTACAAGGAAACTACAGGTGAATTCCACCGTCACTTCCCCTCAACAGTGATGTTATTAAGAGCGAGATAAAGGTGTCAGATGCAGAAGAGGTGTGGGCTCAACATGCCTTTGAATTAAACCTGCAGTCTTGTGTAACAGGGCTACTAATCCCTTTTGCAGTTTAGGCTCCCTGAGTTCCCCCTCTCACCACACTTTATTTAACCTGTTGCTGGGGCAGTCGTCACATAAACCCGGGCACGTCAGGGATGGGGCACATCCCAACATACTGAATTCACAGAATTCACAGAATCACTAGGTTGGAAGAGACCTTCAAGATCATTGAGTCCAACCCAGCCCTAACACCTCTACTAAACCATGGCATCGAGTGCCATATCCAGTCTTTTTCTAAACACATCCAGGGATGGTAACTCCACCACCTCCTGGCCAGGCCATTAATTTCGGAACTTTATCATTCTTTCCGTAAAAAACTTTTTCCTAATTTTCAACCTATATTTTCCTTGGTGCAGCTTGAGACTGTGTTCTCTGGTTCTGTCAGTTGCTGCCTGGAGGAAGAGACCAACCCCACCTGGCTATGGCCACCTTTCAAGGAGTCTGCTTGAGAGCTGTAAGGTCACCCCTGAGTCTCCTTTCCTCCAGGCTAAACACACCCAGCTCCCTCAGTCATTCCTTACAGGACTTGTGTTCCCAGCCCCTCACCAGCCTTGTTGCTTCCTCTGGATGAGCTGAAGTGTCTCAACGTCCTTCCCAAACTGAGGGGCCAGAGCTGGACACAGCACTCTGCAATACACAGTACACTGAAGTGAACCACTCTTCTTCTCCAGGAGTAGCACTCGGCCTCACACACAGGAGGCAAGAGGCTGTTACAGCAAGATGCAATGTTTGGGTAATTGCTGTTTTTCTCTGGTGCATCAGGTGAAGGGAAACATTTGTCACTTCTTTGAGCAATCCCCAGCAATCAAAGGCACTGACTGACAGCGCTCCAGGGACTGCGGCAGAGTCGCTGCTCGCCAGTGACTCCAACTAATGAGCAAACACTGCCTGTGAGATTGCTGGGAAGCAGCTTCTCCAGAACACTTTCAGACAGTCTGCTTTCTTATCAAACACCAAATAATTGCAGAGATTCTTTTTAAGAAAGGAAAGGAGGTTTTCCACTGAAATTTGCCAAGTGGCTTTAGAATTCGCATATTAGTGCAGTAACTAGCTAATGGCGTATCCTTTGCCTTTGAAAACCCAGCCCCTTCCATCTTCTCTTTGCTCATATAAAGCAGGCAAAGTCAGGCAAGGCAGCCAGGACTCATGTTGTGATTCGTAATCGTAGGACTGAGAATCTATTTTCATTGACAGGACAACAGACAGAGATGGTGACTCTGCAGCTGACTCCCAGGACAGCATGTAAGATATGCATGGCATGCTGTAAGCTTTGTAGTCTCCTTTGCAGAGGAAAATTCCCTAGATAAGGACAACGGCAGGGAAAAAAAGGAGGACAGACTGACAATTCTTACAGTAGCACAAGTCCTCAGAGAACACTAAGATCTCTTTTATGGATAGAAATAATTTTCATGAGCTGAAAGAAGAAAAAGAGCAAATGTTTAAACATCTGAACTTGAATAATTTGTTTTAAGTAAACCCTCACAAAGCACAAATGCAAACAACCTTACTTCACCTCAGCCTTTCTGGATCAAGACGTCTCAAAGTAGATCTCCTAACACCTACAGAAATAGTGACAGACAAAGAAAAGGGAGAAACTTTAACTCTTACCTAGCTTAGGTGCCTTGGCAAAGATTTTTCTTATCCTCAAAGGCCAGAACAGAGATGCTTCCTTTAAAAATAAATATTTTACTAAATTGTTTACAGTGATTTACAGGTAACCCATGATGCATTGATCTCATATCTAAACTGAATAATCCTTAGTAATCAGAGAGACTCATAAGTTGGACGAAAGAAAAAGGCAGTTTTCCTTTTCCAGTTTTTTACTTCTACCACACACCGAAATGTCATGTACGGTTTGGATATCTTAGTTTACATGATGACATAATCAACAAGTTAAACTTTATATCAGGACCTCATTAAATATAAAAAATAAATAAATGGGGCTCAATGCTCTTTATTCAGAAAACATGAATTCTTTAATTCATCTCTTTATTAATTCACAAAGTCTCCAGCCCACAAACTCTCCAGCTTACATGTTGCTCTGTCTGTGCCTCAGTGATGTCACACCACATGTTGGGGTGTGACATCAGCTGTATGTTGGGCCAAAACCAGAGTAGAATGGACAGTCACCCTTGCTCCTTGCCACAGACGTCTGAGAAAAAACAGAGCCTAGGTGAGGGGTGCAGCTGTTAGTCCTCTTGCCTTGCTCAGGGGAAGATTTTGGCCCTCACTTAAGCTCAAATCAGGTAACAACTGGTCATTCATTTTTCCAACACAGGGAGATATGTGATAAGCGTAGATATAAAAATATATTACTAGCAAAACAAATAAAATGCAGCACAATAGTACAACGATCATAGGATGTAATATAAGATGCAATTTGCTGTTTGCAGATGGTGCATATCTCATAAAAGCACCATTCCAATGATGTTCAGAAGTTTGTTCTATTTCTGTTGCAATTCTGACAATGCAGCCAGTATCATGTTTGATAGCAGTGGTCACCTGTTTTGGACAAATAATAGCCATTGCATGTTTGGTGATTAAAGTTTTCAGCTCATCAGTTTGAGAGCACACTGTGTCCTGTGCTGGCCCTAAGGGGCCAATGGGGTCCATGTTGTAGGCCAGTCTGACACCAGCACGGGGGAAGTTTGCATTATGGTCTCTGTTAAGCTATCTGTGGGTCTTTAATGACATGAGGTTCTTCAGGCTTAAATTTTTACCTCTCATTACCCAACTCCAATTTGATTGCCAGTAAATTAAATTAATTTAGCCCAAGTTGTCTGTTTCACCTGTGGTTGTAATTGCTAAGTGACCTCTTCCTGTCCTTTTCTCAGCCCATGAGCATTTCATTATATTTTCTCTAGCTGAGGAGGGCAGTGATAGAGTGGGCACCAGCCAGGGTCAACCCACACAGCTGCATAGCAAGGAGATAACTTAATTCTGACACAGGATTGAACCAACCCTGCATGTGGTGTGTGTATGATAAGCATTGCCCAAATTATTCACTATTTCAACCCAAATCACAGGGAATTTGCCATGGGTTTAACAGAGTATACTTTCTAAGTAGCCCAAAGAACTTTTCCTTCCCTAAGATCTGCTTGAATATGAACAATGCAGTCCTTTATTCTATTACAAATTCTATGGATGACCACTCTCTGTACTACTCCATGACAAACAAAGCCCTTAGAATGCCAATGATATTTCCTGCAGAGGAGGTAGCTTGGTGTTTCCTGAGTGAGCTGAAAAACTGTTCTAGCAGGTAATGTCTGGGCAGGGAAATCTGAATTTGAGTTTACCCTCAGGCTGTAAATTTCACTTCATTCTCCTTTTTCCTTAAGCTTTCTTTAGTCATCAAATACCCAACTAAAGTGAAAAATCTTCTCTCATCTGTGTATAAAACTAAACAAATGGTTTTATCCATAAGTGATGACAGAATATTATTGTGCAGAACTTCATTCTTCAGGTTAGACTTAAATTCACATTTCATGGAGTAGCTAGAAAAAGGAAAAAACTTCAGTAAGATATTAAATCAGGAGTGTCATGACTGTCTGCTATAAAATAGATAGGACAATGTTATTTAAATGAAGTGCTAACCTGGTAAATCTAATAGAACATCTCTTTGTTTTATTTTGCTGGTATCAACACCTCCATCCTTAAACACTTAAATTTTTGTCACTGAGACCACTGTACCATATATTCTGAACACACTGTAAAAGCAGCTTACATTTTGTAGACTATGGATTTCCTATTTGCTGAACAGTCTACAAATTTGAAGACACATACAACCCACAAACATAGAATTCTTTATTTCTTGGCACATAAGTTAGACTAAATATTGCATTCAGTATTTACACTGACCCATGGAGAGGTAAAAATTCCATTAAAAGAAAGCTGTTCAGGGTTTCCTTTGGAGAAGACACACATGCAGAAGTCTGGGAAGACTACAAGCTGCTGAAGTCTCTACAAGTAAATAAACAGCCAGTCCTGTTTGGTTACCTCACAGTCTGCTGTCATGAGGAGACTCAACCACATATCCTTTTATCTAATTATTCAAGGGCAGAATTCAGTTTCTGTGCCTGGTCCAGGATGCTCTCCCAGCTTTCTGGTCTGTCAACAATCCTTGAGATTGGTGTCTCCCCAGTTCAGCCGCCTGGGCAATGAAATTGGGATCTCCAGGCTCAGCATCTCTCTCCACAAAGTAGCCAGATTTCCAGTGAAACCCCTTTCATGACAACATGATTGGAGACTCAGCAGCATAATCCTGCATTAATGGACGCTTCAGCTCCAGTAAGGGCATCACACTTCTGTTTTCCTGCCACCTCCTAAAGCAGGCTCACAGTGGATAGCCCTGTTCCCCCAGCACTGCAGGCTGCCTTTATCTGCTAATCTGAAGGACCACTCACAGCCATGACTGACAGTAGCAGCAGAAAGTCATCACCTTTACAAAATTGCTGTTTGCGTTTCATGGATCTTCTTTTTTCAGATTCTTTGAATGAAAGTCTAGCTATTCTTGGAATTTAAGTGAAAATATGGGAATGGCTCCTTCTCATTGCATGGAGCATAACAGACACTCTACAGCTGTGAAAGGAATGTCCTTCAGGTCTCACATCTGCTCATTAGCAATTACTTCCTAGAAAGCAGGTGAGTGTCACTTTTCAAAGCTAGGAAATGAAAAGTCTTAATGCCATGGAACTGCTGTTGGAATAATTTCTGCGGAAACATAAATTTAGATTAATTTTCAATACTTATAAAAACCTGTCCAAACTGTATTGTGTCGCACAGTTGCACCATAACCATTGCAAAGGCTTTCTGGCTCTGAACAAAACTGATGTGTTTGTATCAACTTTCACCATGTGAAATTTGTCTAGTAGTTGCAAAATAATACAAAAAGGTTTTCTTTCTTCAGTTTTGAACAGGCCATGACTGCTAAAACCAGAAACAGGAGCCAATACTGAGAACATTGAGCACATAGGTTTAAATGAACTGTCTCATATTATCACTGGATTTTTCAGCACTCTGAATGTTGCAATTCTATAAGCTGTGGCTGCTTAACACCTCTTAACACAAGGCAGAGCTTGCAAGGAGAAACAACTTGCATACATTTTCCACAGGTCAGTAGTGTTTTGTTGGTCATTTCATTTGTGTGTTTTTTATTTTTTTGTTAATTTATGGAAGGGTTTAGTGTCTGCTTTTTATGATGCTCAAAAAATATTCAGATGACCATTTATCTTTATGGGGGAGATCTGTATCTCCATAGAAAGGACATGGAAAGACCTAATGAGGGTCTTTAGCACAGAAATGGCTTCCACCCCAATAAACTCAACATATTCATGCTGGAACAGTACTTGCAGCCCTGACCCACTTGGGAGAGTGAAGGGAACACTCAGGCTAAGCAGGAGCTTGGACTGCATCAACCACTGCTAGAAGAAGCTCCAAACTCTTTGCTGTGTCTGCTGCTAAAGCTTTTATATACAGATGGATATACTCATACACACATTCATTATTTGTTTAATCCCCTATTATCTTTCTTTCTGTATTTCATAATGAATAAACATTTTTAGCATCTGCTGATTAAAAAAAAGACTGTCATTTTGTGGCCATATGTATCATATTGAAAAGCTATATGAAGAATAAATTTACTTTAGTAGTCAAATAAATTTTAAAAAAGATATTTATATACAATAGCTGGAACTTGTCTTGAAAAGAAAACTGAAAGAATGCAGAAGAGCATGAGGCTGATATGGGGGTGGTAACTGAAGATAACAACAGAAGCAAGAAGAAGTGGATTTGAATTAATACCATGCCTGTAAAAAAGAATGGCCAAGCTGCATCTAAAAATAATATTCATGAACATGTCATATCATTGCAAGATATAGTCACTGTAGTATTCTGGACTTCAACAACACTACCAGCAAAAAAAAAACCCACAACAAATAAAAAAAAAAAAAAGAAAATGTGTAAAATACTTGTTTTCTGTTTTCACCAGAACAGTAGCTTTCTGCCAAATGCCAACATAGGAGTTACTTTGCACTATAAAATATCTATCTTTGTTGCAGCAGCCACCATACAACTTAATGAACTTGCTCACTTTGGCAAGAGAGGCTTTGGATTGTTTTCTATTATTCCTTGCTTTCTCACAGAGTAAGCACACTAGGCTGGTTCATAACATTAATCACAGTTTTTAATTTGGATCCCTATTAGTTTCTTTAATATTCAAAGCAGCCCTGCTAGAGACAAAAGCAATAGCTCCAAGGCAACGGAAGCTGTTCACTACTCTGGTTAATAATATTTCCCAGCCTCCCTTTCAGGCTGATGCTGAATTACAGAGGCGCTTGCTGGATCCAGATGCCTCTCCATTGCTCTTCTTTCTCCCACAGGGCACACAGGGACATGGGGACAAGGAGGGAGGTGAAGCCCAGGCTGGAGTTGGTGGCTGCAGGAGCAGCCCAGGTGTGCCACGGGGACAGCAGCACAGGAGGTCTCTGGCCTCGGGCCAGGACACAACACTGCAGCCCAGTCCTCTTCCCGGATGCTCGAGCAGTCAGCCAAAATGACCATACAAACCAAGGGCCCCTCAATGGACCAGGGATCCTTGACTGCACTCTGCTATGTGCTTCCTCAGCAGCTCAGCATTTCTTACAACTCTACTTGAGCGATGTCAGTCACTCTCCAAGTTAATTAGTCTGCTTTCAATTACTAAGATAATTAACATCTCATTTAAAGCAGAAAATAGTTCTCTTAATTTCAGTACTCTATGACTAAATTTGAGTTTGCCTCCAGCCCAACAACTCCCAAAAGCCTTGACCTGATAGTGCCGATTGGGATCATTAGCCCAAACAAATTACAATATTACAAAGACTTTCCAGCTCTGTCTATTCCAAGCATTGCAGGATTTTTCAGGACTCTCAACACATATTTTCCTCAAAGAATACTCAGGGCATTGCAGAAGATTCCCTATACAACCATACAGAGAAAAACTCGGCTGGCTGCAACACTAGCAGCACAAGTGACCACCACACGAGAAACCATCTTCATTTAGTTATTTTTTATTTTCATAGGGAGCATAGAAAGGTGCTGGTTCAGCCAACAATCAACCCTTCAACAAAGCCATCTTCAAAACTGAGCCTGTACATAGAGAGGGGTGAACCTGAGGCACTTGCCTAGACAAAAGCCCTCTGTTTTGGGGGAGATTTTTGTGTTCCAGGGTTTACAGTAAAGGAGGTGGGGAAGTTTGCTGATATGTGGAGAGATCTGCAGGAAACAGAAAACCTTCAACAACATAATTTCTTCAAGAAATCAAGGTAACAGAACCTGTCTTTTGGAGAGATTCTTGAGTTTAAAGCTGAACAGAGTCAGATTTTTCTGTGGAAAGGCTAAACGAGCATTTAGATCTCTTGTATTTCATTTGATGAAAGCAAACACCCCAGGAGGCAAAAGCTATTTAACCTACAACTAGCTTTTTATTTCTGATTATGTAAGGGACCCATTTTTCACATAGTTAAAACAAGCATTTCTCCTTTCTGCTTTGGTGTTTTAATTCAATAGATTTTCAGGAAAGACACTTTCAATACAACTAAACTTTCATCATGACAGTGACTGTGATGCACAGTGTCATTCAAATATGTGCTTATTTTTGAGTTCCTTCACTTAGACTGGGATAAGCTTACCCAGAAGCTCAGAAACTGAATAAAGATTTCTGTTCATCAAAGCAAACATTTCTGCAGATTTGGGGAAAATGCCTGTCCCACACTGCTTGAAGGGTGCTATGTGATTGAGTTATTAAAGACAAAATCATCATGCTGTAGCCGAAAGGGGGATGTTAAAAATGAATGACAGTCCTGCCTGAAATGAGAATACAACTATACATGCAGCCTTAATATTCTTCTAGCACAGCTTGGAGTTTTTGCATAAAATTTCTTGCAGCAGGAACTTCTGGTTGCTTGACAGATTCAAACTGACAGTCTACAGGTGAAAATCTTTCTGCCACATTACAAGTGGTTTGAGTCATTCAGGACCATGGTGACAAGGACACATTATGTGTAGGCACTCACCTTATCAGTGCCAAGCTGCAAAAATCCTCCTAAAAATGGCTTCATTGGCTTAAAAAAAGTTTGTGCCGTGCTTAAGAATGTGTCGAATTTGATTCTAAGCACAGGACTCCCTTCCATGTTTGATTGCTCATTTTTTATTCAGCAAGAAAATATCCTGTCAGTCGTCAGCAAGGATAAACTCTCCAGTGCTGTAATTCTGAGAGCAGTTGTTGATTTTACAGAGAGGCACTAACTTGCAGCCAACTTCCTCCTTTAATTCTGGGCTTGATGCAACTTTGGAAATGTTGTTAAGAATTTAAATCCTAAAGAGAGTGTATTCCATTTCTTTCCTGAACATTTAGATATTTATCTTACCCATTTAAAGTCAAATATTATCTTTCCCCCCTGCTCCCCCCAACAGAAATGAATAGGGAAAAACTAATATAAAGCATGCAGGTAACATTGTGCAGTTTGCTATTATGTGCATAAAGGAAAATCACCCAGGCCCAGCAAGAGACACCAGACAGAAAGATTTCCATCTGACTACAGTGCACACTAGGGTAATGTACCTCAAAATATATTGCTTTTTTCTCAGCCTTCAGATAGAACCTAAAAATAGAGAATATTACTGAAAGACTTAGTGATTTTGTCTAAAGATTGCACCAATGTACTTCTTGTGTTAGGACCTTTTTGATAAAACAGACATTCTTTATTGTGGTGAAAAATGAGGTAGTTTAATTTGCCTACCATTTTATATTTCCCAGAACTGTGATCATTGTGATATGCCTTGGAAACATGCTAGACCACTGCAAAAAAACCAGCTGAATTTTATGGCAAACACACATGACATCAAATTAAACATCCAAACAAGGCATATGGTCAAGGCCAATCAGAGTTAGGAATCTGGCTTTGTTTCTACCTTAGTAGTCCAGTGAAATCCTTAGGTTATGGCATATGCTCTGCTGTGTCATACTATGTGATTTCCAGACTGTTAATTCCTTAAAATACAAATTACAATGGAAATTGCATTGGAAAACAAGAATTGTTTCAGTCTGCCATGCTCTGTAGAAAGTTATCTTGCATGGCACAGAACCAGTCCCCCATTGCATAGGATTTGTGGGTTGTTCTTTGGAGAGGCCAAACAGGGATTCCAGGTCACTCTCTTGGTGGTAGATCCTTAGTAGGTTCTCTGGATATGGCTATGATTCACATTTCAAAGAACCCTTAAAATATTATTTTACTAATTTCATAAATATTTATATGGTATGCAGCAGGGAAGCAAAAGTCCTGATTACAAGCTACTCACAGGAGGCACCACTGCAATCCAAAAGCTATAAAAACCAGATTGTTGTAATTGATTAATACCTCGAGCTTATGGAGAATTCTAGCCCTTGTCACAGAATTATGGTGTCTTAGTTATCCTTGTATTGACAGAATATTTGAAACAAGTCACCTCCTTCAAATAAATCTAATATTAATGCTTGACTTATGGATATTGTAGTGTTTGTGGATCAATACTTCAAACACTTTGCATTTGAATGTATATTTTAGGTAACTGTTTATACCACATGTACTCTTTTCCTTATTTACAGATGTGTTTCCAAAACTGAAATTATATTTATAATTTTAGTGTGTATTTCCTCACAGAACATTGTGATTTTTGGGTGAAGAAGTAGGACTATCACAGCAATAGATGGTACCTGTCAAAGAGGCAACAGTAAGACAGCGAGGAGCCGTGATCCTGCTCCCATCACAGCAGTGACAGTGGCTGTGGACTCTGCACAGTGCTGTACCTCCAGCAAGGCCAGAAGACACCTCCTTCTCTGTTGCTCCCCATTCTTCTCACAGATATCCCAGCTTGGCATCTTGAACAAAGTAACTCTTGTATAAAATATTTGCTGTAGAACCAATACCAATCTGGAAGGAAATACCACATCTTTATTTTATCACAGACCTCTCACCCACGCTTAAACAAAATAGTTTGCATTGTGACTACACTGCGGTTGGGATATATAAAATTATATATTGCTGAATATGTCCAACTTGCAGCTTCAAGGAGATTTGGAGATACTCAACATGTCTAGCAGAGTTTATCAGAAGTTGGCACATCAAGTCCAGAATACTATTAAAATATGCTTTAGCTTTGGATCCACACTTAAGTGGTCAGATAGTTGGATGAGGTGATCACTGAGGTCCTGTCCAAGTGAACTACTTTATTTTAGTCTAAATTTTGGTTACTCTATCCGTATACTCCTAAAGGTGCCTATGGAGGAGGCATATCAGTCTGTCTAGTTGTTCTATTTTCTGGAGCATTTACTTTTTATAAAACCAGAAGTACAATAAGAAAATTATAATTTATAAAGTCAAAATACACAGTTTGATCTGCTCCCCTTGACAACTTGCTTCCTGTTGTACTCTTTGCAAAGTTGTAATGTTGCCATCAATTCCAGAAAAAGGCATATAAAGTAATATAGAAGTGGGCACATCTGTGCCCAAAAGGACAATTCAGGTTGTCAAGTAGGTACTAACATGAGTACAACCATCACAGCTCAAGTCCTGGCTTATCAGCAAAACCACAATGATTTTGTGGCCCAATAATCTTTGCTCAAATAACTATTTGTCAAAAAACAGAAGCAGAAAAATACTTCTTATTTGCTGAGGTGTCTCAGATTTAAAGGAATTGAAACCTCCTTTTTTAAAAATTATTTGGTCAAAATAAATATACAACATTCTGCAGTAATCAAAATTATTTCTTTCCCACAACCACTTTTTTCCCCTACTACTCATCTGACAATACTGTTTCTTTGTTTTAATATTTTAGGTTGCTCTAGATAACATATTACTTTGTTTTGTTTTTTTTTAAGATCTCTTTTCCTCCTTAGTTAGAATACTAAAATCACAAAAACTTTCACAGGTTAGAGAAACTGTACAATTAGCAGTCAGAATCACTGGAATGTAGCTTGGGGAATCAGAAAGGAATACTCCTGCTGATAGTGTGTTTTCTGACAGCCATCTGTGAAACTTTCATCAATGATATTCATTGTTCTGTCTACGTTACATCTGTGTCATAAAAGTATCTTTAATGCTTTAAAGATACTGGGAAAATTCCACTACATGCAATATCCGCTGACATGGAGCACACCACTTCAGTGTGATACATGATTGTCACAGACATTTCTTTTATGAAAAATCCTCTCTTAGGATTTCCCTGCTGAAGCCGAGAAGTTCAGCAGCCAGACATAAACAATAGGTTATCTGCTTCTGTGGAATGCAGCAGGTCAGTTCTGGATTGGCCCAGATTGAGTGTTTGGAGGTAATGGCCAATCCGGAACTGAGCTCTCTCGGACACAGTCCGAGAGAGCAAGGTTTGTTATTCATTCTTTCTTTCTATTCTATTCTTAGGTAGTTAGCAGCTTCTGGAAACTCTCCTTTTCTTTTTCTTTTTAGTATAGTATAATATATGTATATATCATAATATAATAAATCAAGCCTTCTGATCATGGAGCCCATCTCGTCTCTTCCTTCACCCCGAAAACCTTGTGTCCAACCGACGACACATGATTAGAAAAGATAACTACCAGTCTGTTCAGCTGATATTCAGACGTGAAATGAAGTCATATCATTCTAAAGCAGGCTCAAATTAATTCACAGTCATAGTGAACAATTGTTCACTATGCACAATGTTTTTTATTATTTCCTCCTTTAGGCACATCATAAGTGAAGTACTATATTTCAACTCTATTGCTTTCAGAGGACTAAAATTATTATTTTGTTTTCTGTGTATATTTCTTTTGGTTTTTTGGTTTTGTTTTTATTTATTTATTTATATTACTGAAATTTTGGACTGCACTGGTATGCTAAAAACATAAAAATTGTGGGTAATACAGTGAAAAGTCTAAATGGAATGTGACTGAACAGAATGTGTTTAAGAACTAAACCAACCTCATAATCATCATGGAGGTACTTCAGTAATGATGCACTCAGAGAAAAAAACACTCAGTGGATTTGTGCAGTTGGCAGAAGTTACAAGAAAAAAATACGATCTGCTCTCTAGTTCTCAAAGGTTTTGTGCAGCACAGGGAAATGGGCAGACAGAAATCTTAGTACTTAGTACAGAAATACTTAGTACAGTAACTGTTCCCTCCTGTGAGCAAACAGCCAGGCTCACTATTAAAAGTTTTGCTTTTAGTTTGTCAGCAAGAAATTATTTTATCAAGAACTTTGAATTTAAAAACAAAATACTCATAGCTAAGACAGCCATTTAAGCTAAAGCTCAAGGAAAAAAGATGTTGTGG
Organism: Geospiza fortis; assembly: GCF_000277835.1. NCBI lineage: Eukaryota > Metazoa > Chordata > Aves > Passeriformes > Thraupidae > Geospiza > Geospiza fortis. The sequence goes on along the minus strand of NW_005054682.1, from coordinate 186,859 downwards.
GGTTTTTTTGTTTGTTTGTTTTGTTCCCATACAGAATCTTTGGGAAGCTGTTATACCTGGCCAAATATATACATGCATATATATGCATATATATTAAATGCATATGTTTTATATGCACATATTTCTCTTTTTGCCAGTAGTAAAATATATCTTGAAGAAAAGAGGTTAGGGACATACCCATCTACTGCAGCCAAAGGATCTATAGGGATGCCTGGGATCCACAACACAAGTATGTGTGCACAGCGCCTACTATCCAAGATTTCCAAAGTCCAGTAATTTCTATTGACGGCAAGAAGACTTTCCAAATTTCATTTCTCCTGTCCTCTCTTCCCTAAACTCTGCAGGCAGGAACCCCCTCCCTTCCCTCCCTCCTTCCTCTCTCTTCCCATTAGAAATGTCACTACCCCATCTGCTGCCCTGAACTCACTTGTGCTGGCAGGGACTCACGGGCAGAACGAAGGAGCTGAAGTCATTCAGCAAAATGTGCTACACAGACCCTTCCAAGGCAATTGCTAGCACTTTCCACCAAGTAAAAAATGTTGTGCAGAAGGGATTTATGCTGCTATGGTTCTCCTTTCATGCCTGAAAGACAGATCAAGACACATCTCCTGCATCATTAAATCCAACTCCTTCTTGCTGCAGGGACCACGTAGTTTATTTGTTCACAGTATCTGTGCTTTGTGTCATCCAAGCTAAGGGGTGACCAAGGGAATTGCTTCCCTGGACACAAGAGACGCTGCTGTAATACCTGAATTACATGGAATTATCTTTGTGCATCTATCTCAAATGATGTTACAAATTCAGCCAGCAAAAGTACATGTATTGTGGTCAGCAGGCTTTCACTCACTTGAAATTATGAATACTTTATGGCTTTTATCAAATAAAACTGTAATACCACAGCTCAAAGTGTGCAGTCTTTTTGGAAACCACATTGTACAGGAACTGCTTCTTCTCATAATTACATATTTGGCAACAGAGGGTGAGGGGGTGAAGAAAAGCTCTTTTCCCATCTGCAGAAAATCCTGACAGCCTCTTGAAAACAACAGTAATGAGGGAGAGAAAAAGAGGTATTTGTGAAGGCTTTAGATATTAATTTCACATAAATATGCTAAACACAAAACCTTCCTTGATTTTCTTTTGTTTGCACGGGAGGAGGCTTTGCACATTTCACTGGAACTCCTGGCAAAATACAAGGATCTCAGGGCATGTAGCTCTCACAGAATATTTTAAGAAAGAAATTCTTAGTTGGTGTTTTATTTCACAGTATTCACACCATTCCAACTCTAGACAGAGGCAGAAAATGAAGAAGCAAAAAAATGGATCGAAGTTTACTGGACCAATAAAGTGAAGAAAAGGGAAACATTCAGATTAATCTTCATAGAGCTCAAGTAGCTCACTTCATCCTAAGGAAACTCCTCTTTGCTATGGAGCCCTGAATATGGGCTCAGGGAAGTTTGGAAAGGAAATCAGTGATAACAGTTGTCAGCTCTGGACAGCAGAAGGAAGGAAGGAAAACTTTTTAAGAACTCTGCCCCAGGAACCAGACATGAAGAGCAAAGCTTTGCCTTCAGCTCAGCCCTTCACCCTACAGTATCACAGCAATTTCAGACCAAGCTGTTTGCATGATCTGACACTTTACAAAATCTGTATCCTCTTGTCCAGGGGAGATTGTGGTGTGGCAGTCACCAGCACTGAAGTGGATATTTCCAGTCATAGAAGGAGAAAACTTGAGGCCTTTGAAAAGTCTTTGCTTTATAAAGTGTGGCTCCTGCGCTCTGCCTTGCTGTCCTATCTGCTGGCATGTACAATCATAACCCTTCAGCTGAAGATCTATATTGAAAAATTCTGCAAGGCAAGATACTGAGTGCATATGTTTATCTGTAAAGGTCTCTATTCAGAGACAGAAATTCTATTTATACCTTTACATGTACTGCAAATTTTCTGTAATATCCATAAAGCATTAGAACATGCTTATGTAAAATAGAGCACATGAATGTCTTTGATCTCCAGAAGTGTTAATCTCTCTTACTTGTGTTACTTGCTGCTTAATAAACAAAATATTTCTTCTAACATCCCAAATAATTCAGGCCAAAAAACCCTCAGAACACCTCGTCACTGAAGACAATTTTGAGACTTGTGGTCGCTGGTTGCCATGAAATGTATACACAGGGACATAATAAGGTAAGACTGTTCCTTAGGTCAATAATTTGAAACAGACACTATTTGAAATAAGCAAAACAGTAGAAGAAAGGTAATTATTGCTTGTCATGCTCTCAGGTTGCTTCTTGATTGGTATTTCAAGTTAGGAATAAATTGATCACAACTCTAGTAAATCAGCTCAAACATAAGCAGAACATGTTGTGATACTCCAGCTTGGATTGCTCCTGGAATGGTCTGTGAACCATCAGAAAGCACAGGTGCTTTGCCACCATCACTTATATGTAATCATGGCTTCTTATCTTCAGTCATTATGCAGTTCTACTTCTGTTTTTATTGACTCTTAATAATTTTGCTTTATTTAGCCAAAATACCTATCATTTAAAACCAAGTTTTAAATGGAATATCTACAAACTTGGGTGTGGAGCTTTTCCTTGAGTTTTCTGATACCAAGTTTGAAAAACATCTTTCTTTCTGTATAAAGTGAGATTAAAAGCTTCACTTCTTCTAATTTGCATGCTTGGTATTTAGCAGTCTGAAAGAGGTTGGTTTGTTCTGGCTTTTAATTTTTTCCAGGCATTTGGAAGCAATCTGCTAGACAGCATGAACTAGTAGCCAGCACAATGTGCACCTTCAACAGTGTCCTGTTAGTTGGGGAAAAGTCTCTGAACTCACTAAGTTCACCAGCCCTGCTGCCTGGGGGCTGAGGATGGAAACAGGACAGCACTTTTCCTAAGGACCAAATCTTATACTCCACCAAAGTCTGACTGAAGGTCTGGGGTGCAGGAAAGCAACAGAGAGGGCAGGTGGGTACTCAGTGTCGGCTGCCCAAGGGGTAAAAGCTCCAGGAAAATTTTGGAAATACCTTAAAGGAATAAGTGAGGAATAGATCAACCTGTTGTGTGACACCACCCTCCCACTTCTGAAGGACACAGTTTGTGTAGCCTCTGCCCCTCGGACCCTGAGCAAGAGCTAAAAACATCCTAAGGGATTGCAGCTGCAGCTCTGGATGACTAAATTCAGCTGTACTGTATCAGTGTAACTGGAAAAAAAAAGTGTTCCACATTGGATTTTATCCACATCAGTTACTACCACATAACAAATTATTACTCCTCTGTTTCAGCTTGGTGTAAACAGAGCAGAACAATATGAAACATCTGAAGAAACATCACAAAATAACAGGAGAATAACAACCATCTCTTAAGTTGATTGTACTAACAAGTTTTATTGTTACAAGAAAAGAAAAAAAACTCAAACAAACCAAAAAAACACCCCCCCACCACCTCACAGCAGGGTTCCCAAATTCGATTGCTGTGTTATTTTAAATTGAATACTGATGAACTTCTGATTCTGGCACTTCAAAACTTCAAAACTTCTTGATTACTTTAGCTCAGTCTGAAGCACTCAGCTTTAATGTAACTCAAGGCACAGCACCAAAATGCAGGACCAGCCTGACATCCAGTCAGGGTAATTCCATGGATTAATCAGGATGCCTGATTCCCAGAAATTTTGGGCACATTGGCTGAGCAACTGATTATGGCTGTGCTACAAATGAGAAAGACTATATCTTATAGCTTCCCAGACAGCACATGATGTATTCTGCCTCAGGAAATTCAGTGTGCATATTACTTCACAGCTTGGATTCCAGTTGCTCACAGAAGTGGCCTCCATATTCTGGAATTATTTCAGAAGTTTGTTGCACTCAGAAAGCATCTTATTTTACTATCATGGTGAAATTCAAGCATATGACCATATTATTCTCAGAATCATCAGAGAATCCTTGCACAACAATACTATAATTGCCCTAAAACAAGGAAGAAAAAAAAAAGAAGAAAATTAGTCCACAATACTGCCTGCTCTTGTCTAACTGGCTTCTTGGAATAATTCTGGTGATTTCTGTTAGAACTGAAAAAGACACATTCCCATCAGGGACTGTTCTCATAGGTATAGTCAGGTATATGAGTGCATAAAAATAAAACAGTGTTCACCTTCCTTCTCATGACCCGCCTACTCAGGAACAGCATTTCCTAGTCCCATCAGGAAGTGTCAGGTCTACCATGAGCTCTTCATGGATAGGAGGACAGCTCATGGCAGAGGATGTTCCAGTCTGTTACAAGCTCTGGGGCTACAAGATCTCTTGGACTGTTGGAGATCCATGAGTAAAGGGGAATGGTGGATATTTTGGACCAGTAGGAGCTCCTTAGTGACATTTTTAGGGATTAATAGTCTTGATAAGGGTCTTGGAAAAGCTCAGACAACTGATGAGGCAGTTGTTGGATGAGAGTGGCTTAACTTGAGGACTGGTGCTGCCCCTGGTTTAACAGTAGAGCACTGCTTTTACTTTTTGGATACTGTTATCCCATTTCAAATCTTTGAAAATGGTTTCATGGAGTAAAAGAGCAGCATGTGAAGAGAATGTAAAATAAAGAATGAAATGGGCAGAAGGAACATGAATGGATTTACTCGAACAGGTAAAAGAAAAGAGAATAATTTACCAAACAAAATGGAATAACTAAGGTGACATTAACCGATTACTTTGGTCTTTTCTTTTATAAAATAAAGGAAGAAAGATAGAGGAATAATAACCTTTGAACATCTATCATTTCAGAGATGCTACCATTTTATTGTCATCAATTCTATTATAAGAAAGTTTTCTGACATTTCCTCTTCTGTTTTCTTCAGTTTGGGTGAACATCTTCAGAAAAAAGTATACCTGTAAGTATGTGATTTTACTATTATATAGAACATTGAAAAGTACCTTTGGAAATTCAAATCTTGAGCCTTTAATGTCAAATGCTGAGTCAAGTGTTTCTGAAAAACAGAGATAATTATAATACAAAGAGTTACTTAATCATAAAGCCATCAATCAGGCTGCCTAAATAATTTCAAAGCAATATGGAATATCTCTCAGTAGCAGTTGCCAACGTCACTTACTCTTTCACTGATAAAGCCCTCATCTGGTTCTTCTCTCAGAGCTCTGACTTTTTGTTGAAACCACATCAGAAAATAGGAATTAACCACAGTGCTCCTGCAACATCTCCTCCAGACAAATCCTACTGTGATAACTCCAGTAATTTAACTTGTAATAGTAGTTCACTTGAATGGTAACTGAATAGAGCTAATACTGATTTTTAAAGAAAGGAAAACTGACTGTATTTTGACATCCTTACAGGTCTTTTTGGCCTTTAGTCTGACATCCTGCCTGGATTCTCTGAATCTGAGTATGTATTGTGTTAATATTTGTTAGCCCCTACCAAAGGATTCACTCTTCTCTATAGGAAAAAAAAACCAAAAACATCCTACATAGGTGTATAAAATCTCTTAAAAAACCCATCCAGACACATGTCTAAATAAACTTTGTTCTGGATATTAGCAGTGCCCACAGTGCCTCTCAAATTTCCTGTTCAGTCCAGTCAAATCCAATCTTTCCATGTCATTTTAGAGATGTTCAGAATAAGTGTCATCATCAGATGAAGGATATTAGTAATCCTCATTTATGGAGATGGAAACTGCAGTACAAGGATGTTAAAATAAAGAATTTGGATATTTTCTACTTCACTGGAATTCTGGCACTGGAGAATTGCCTGCTCTGAGGTCTGCTTCCTGCCAAGCAAGGTCTAGATTGTGGAGATAAAACTCTGTTTGCATGGCTTGATTGCACCATGTATTTTCACACCAACCTCCTTTCAGTGTTCCGCACAGTGAGTATTCATCGTCAGCTCCGCTGCAGAGGAGTTCTTTCCAGACGAGTGCTTTGGCACCATCATACCAGACATTGAAGACAATCTTCAAAAAGTGGATGTCACTTCCTAATTAAAACATTGCAAGTAAGAAAATGGTAACTGATGGAGAGGAAAAGCATATATGGAGATGTGCTGTTTAGATAAAAACTAGATTTAGCCAAAATACTGTATTTTTGTAAGACTCCCCCAAAATTAAAAAGGTATCTATCTTGAAAACTGCTACTTCCAGAAAAACGAAAAAGAAAAAAGCTATTGTTGTTTTTAACAACAACAACAAAAAATTAGTCTTAAAAACATTTGGAAGAAAAATTTCAAAGTCTGTTTTAATTTCTTTAGTAAAGGAAACAGAGTTCATTCAGCTCCACAGCTACTCTAAACACGGGCTCAAATTAAGACCTTAGTTTTAAGCAGGTGTTGCAAAGAAACTATCATGAATGCATCATAAAAATGTCTTTCAAGAGAAGGAAACCTAATGCAGAAGGGGAAGTTTATGATACAGCCAGGTCCTAAACACTTCATTAGCTGAGCTTGCTGGCTTAAAGGTGGGTTTAAAGACCACAGTTAGGTTTGCACACAAAATGCAGTACCATTTCCAGCTTCTGAAACACACATATTCTTCATAGAAGTCCTGCCATAGTTGGATGGCCTGATGATACTCTCTCTCCTTTAAAAGACTTGGATCTGGTCCAGGCCAGAAGACCAAAATGCCCATACACCCAAACTGTCACAGATTTGCATTTACAGTGACAGTCCTGTGTGCAGGGCTCTGGTAACTGCTCCAAGTAAAACTCAAACACGTTTCATAAATCATCATTTCTGTCCATCACTATAGTTTACCTGTTCCATTTTTAAGCCCAGAAACAAATTCTCTAAATCACATGGCATTTAGGATGAAGTGTCAGTCTTTCAGTTGTATTTCATTTTCAGCATTTCCAGAATATAATTGTCTAGTTAAGAGACACTCACTTGGAATCCAGGTAAGAGCAGCCTTCCAGATAGGTTTGTTCTTTGTGCTGCAAGGTGTCAGATTAAACATGAAAGAATGAGCTGCAGAATCTACAGGGAAAAAAAAATTTCACAGTGATAGTGTGAATAGATTTCTCAATAAAAATAATAAGAATATACAGTTATACACACAAAAATCACATATATATTTTTAAATGTATTTAAGTTATATGCTATAAATTTGCTTAATATAATATATGTGGCAAATATTAAATATGTTTTTAAAATTATATTATTAATTATTTTTACATTTAAAGGGCAAAACCAGTATCATATTTCTTTAAGTAAAGAGAAGTAAATTTTTGGTTGATGATATTTTGCACACAAAAACCAGAGACAAAAGTACCTTTATTTCCCTTTGAAGATATACAAACTTTTCATTAGCACTTAACCAGCATGGTCTTCTACTGAAAATATCCCTACTTATGCTAATCATGCTGACAAGAGCTAAAAATATTTTTAATGCATCAGCGTATTTTCCAGGTAATGTAAATGAACCTTTGAGTAGATTTGCTCTGTGACTGAGCCACCTTGCATTTTTAAAATTCACAAAATATCAGCCCATGACACAGACAGGGCAAGGAGGGACACACCATGCTGTCTCAGAACCTGATTGGTACTGCAGCCTGACAGAATACGACATTCCCTCTTTTTTTTTTTCACATACTTCAAGCTTTTCATTGTAACATACTGGTTAACTCAATGGGTATAATTTATACAACAGAGTACTTGCAAAACTAGTTTAAATCCATTATCTTCTAATATTTTCTGAACAAAAACATGCCTACTTTACTTGAGAATAAAATTCTCTCTCTTCTAGCTGCTGGAACCAGCCTTGTGGTAAGATTTATGCCTATGAAGTAAAATTCTTAGAGTGATTAATAACAGAAATATACTTCTTGTTCTTTTTCTGTATTTCTCAAAGAAAAATAGAAAGAAAAGAAACAAATTTAAAAGAAAACTCACAATCCCTCAGACTACAGTAATTATTCCAGAAATTTAACAAAAGGATTACCTATTTTTTTACTTACCGCAAAAAGTATATGACATTTCAAGATCTGATGATGTACAAATGAATTCACTGACTCCAGGGGTAAATAAAATGAAAAAAAGGAGTCCAAACATAGTTACTTTTTTTGCTCAGTATCCGATGGTATAAAACTTCACTTGGGAGAAAGAGGAAGAAAATTCAGCACAGTCATCGTCAGTCACATGTCTTCAGGGAAAGTTCTGCTATTTATCAAATTCTCTGCAATCTTTGTTAATTCTGCAGCACCACTGTCAGTTATCACCACACTAAATTTTGTTAAGAAAAAGAATTCCTGCTTTTGCTGTTACATTTTCCCCAGACAATGCAGCTGAAACCAAGAGTGAAAAATTAAAGAGAAAACTGTGTGAAATGGGGAAGTGGAATGACATTATGACTACCAGAAGCATGTAATGAGCAAGTTTAGTTGAGTCATCCAGGGTAAGATTTTTAAAGGCATAATTTCAAACACAGAGTTTCCTGCACATATTAAAGAAGAGAAAAATCCACAACTGATGAAAACCAAGTCCATTCTCTTATTTTTATGGTAGCCAGTACCTCTCACTGGTTTTCATGTGAGCTTCTTACAAAGCTCAGCATGCTTTAAGAATACACCAGACATCTGAAGGAATGTAATTAGATTACATATTTCAAATGGAGCTGAATGCAACCATCTGATGTTATGATGTGCACAAAAACCATGACTGATTGTGCCCAGAGATGGGGGTAATTCCTAGATTAATTAGGGAAAGGGAAAATTGAATTAAAGGTGCCTGAAAGTACCAAATAATTAACTACTACATGAAATAATTTACAAAATAAGACAAAAATTTGAAAATTTAATGCAGCTAGAGAATTCCCTTCAGTATTTCCAAATCCTTCTATAGACCACAAGAAGAGTCCCACTGGCCTGACAGAGTTCAAAATTTTAAGAAATTTTCAGTATTTGGCTTTTAAGTGGGAATTCAAAATTATATAACTTTCCTGACAGGTCTCCAGAGTACATACATCACACACAGATTTTTGCTGTTGTTTAACAGGATGCTATAAAACATCCTTGCGATCATAGCAATAACACAGTTCTGTTTCAAGATGGACAAATTTTGCTTAAAAATAGTAAGACACACAATGAAATTGAAATAAATCAGGAAGGCTGTAAGAGTTGGAAAAAAGAAATGCAGTAGTGAGACAGTCACAAAGGAGCTATGAAACAGCTATGAAAGAAGAGCTACCTTTTGCTTGCACAGCCAAAAAAATATTCCTTTCAGCCACAAAACCATGACCAGTGGTGTGAAGGAATTTAACCTGTGACAAGCCAAGCCAGGCTCTCTGCTGAGTCTTCTGTCAGTCCAACAGGTTTAGCACAAGTCCCAGGTCAGTTTGAAGCAGGCAGGGGGTGGCAGTGACCGTACTCCACTGATATACAAGATTTCCCAGCTGAACATGGGTCCCTCTGTGGCCAGACTTGGTCTGGCATTGCTGCTTAATGCGTTGGGCGGCTGATGCACTCATGGGCAGAGTGGAAAGAGCACTGCAGATTGACAAGATTTTACATAAAGCTCTCTTAATATGAAAGAAGACAAACTCTCAGCTGAATTGACTTTCTAGACCTGGTTCAAGCATGGGTGTTTTTGTCAGATACTTGCTGCAGAAAAGTTATAGATGAGGAATGAGTCCCCCCTGGTGGCTCAGACAGACAGACACATACAGAAACCTGATCCTTCCTTATTGCATTTTTATTGCACAAGACTATTCAAATGCTTTAAAAAGTCAGTGTAAGAAAGCTCAATTTAAAAGTACCTGGCTGGCTAAATGGGAAAATAGGAACACTAAGTACTACTAGTATCATAGCTAAAATATCCTTTATGACCATGATTATAAAGCCTACAACCTTGACTGCTGTGTTTGGTCAAACTGTCATTAAATCAAAATAACCTTAATTATTTTTAAATACTTTCAGCAAATTCTGTTTTAGATGCCTGTGGCGTTTCACACCAACACCAATGCTGTTCATAGAAGTGATGTCTTGTGATGATCACTAAAGTCCCAAACCAGTGCACTAGTAGTGTGAAGAGTCTGTTCTGCTCCTTTCAAGTCAGTATGAGGATCACTGCAGAAGATTATAAAGTTCTATACACTTTAATTTTACAAAATCTTTTTTCTTTACTATAATCTTTTTCTTATATATTCCAATCCAGAAGGAAGGCAAAAAGGAAGAAGTGGAAAGAGCTGCACAATAATGTTACTTCACTGAGGTTTTTTCAGTGAAATACTTCGTTTATTTCGAAATACTTTGAAAGTAAATTCAGTAGGAACCAGCTCTCATGTCCAATTAACAGTACATAAATTCAAGTCTAAAGAATTCAGAACTTCATACCTATGACTTTTAATTTTGCTACATCTGAGATGTTGAGAATAGAAGTTTATTCCAAGGTTCCTCGCTGATTTGTGGTTAAAATCCTTAAAATAATTAATGATATTTTTATCTTCTTTCTCAATGCATCCAAGAAGTGCTTAACTTACTTTTGATTGCTTTTCAAAAAAATCACTTTGTATTTGGATTGTCGGCTGCAGACGAGTACATTGACCAGATGAGCACTTATAAGTCATTAAAAGTCCCTCTGGAAAGATTTTTAATATGCATGATTGTAATATCCCACCACAGAAAAATAAATAATAGTACACCAGTATAACAGGGGAAAGTGCTCAATTTCAAAGTGTTAGACAGAATTGAAGATTATATCCTACCTTTTGGCATGTAACGAAATTTCACTTTAATGGAAAACTCTTTCAAGACATTAACCACATTTATCAAATAAAGAAAGACCAAATAATAATTTTCCTTGCAGGACCATTTGTGAGTTTTTGAAGTAGACAGTTTTGCACCTGGAAGCAGACATTTATTTCTTCTGATTCTGGGTTTAGGGTTGATGCTGAAGGCATCATAACGTAAAAGGGACCTATATAAGGCATAAAACCGCATTCACAAAATAAAAATACACTCAGATATCAGCATAGAAGAATAGAAAACCGCTGACTATTCTCAAATCCCCTCACCCTATCTTTGACAATGTTTATAAGTAGAAAGTTTGGAAGTAGAAAGTCATGCCCAGGGATACAATAAAGAAGTAGAGGATTCATTTCCTCTACATGCAACTGATTAAATGCTTGAGAGTGCCATGGCAGTCTAAACCAAGAGTAGGGCACTGAACATATCCAGAGGTGCATTGGTAGCACTTGAGTAAGAAACCAAAGAGTTTTTGAAAGATAGAAAAATTGCTGTGCATTACACTGAATATGTTTTGTTAAATGCTGTATGAACTTTAGCTTAGTGGTTTGATTTGAATAAATCCCATTAAACCACTGGAGACTATTAAAATGTAGCAAACACATACCAGGTGGTATGGTTTTCCTGTGCAAACTATTATGTTGGAAATAACTCCCTGCCTCTTGCCAGTAGCCTTATGGTTTATTCTCTGCAAGCCGAGTTTAGGACTAAAACTTACAGTTGTACCCTGAAGTATTCATTAAACTACTAAAATTGCCAAAAAGAAGAGAAAGAAGAGGATGAAGGGATAAGAAAGGGACATGTCCTACCTGAGGCTCACAGTATGCACACCACAGCAACACTTTCCATCCTGGAATTCTAGAAAGGGAGACAGCTGGACATATTTTACAGCTGCTTGCTCTTGTTCTCTGCTATTCCCTGCTTAAAATAGCTGCTTGGTGAGGTCTGTGTAGCTCTGGGATAATCTTATTATAGTGGATCCAACTCACAGCTAAGCACACTTGTCCCATTTCTCATGCAGGCTGCAGCAGGCTATGCTGTACACTGGGGAATGAAGAAATCCATGGTATGAGACGTGAAGAAATCTGTGGTATGGCCACAGAACTCCAGAGCAACCAAATTACAGCAGTTTACCAAGTTTCCACCCTATTAAGTTATGTTGAGCAGCTGTAATAATTCACGTCTGCTCTTAATTTTTACAGCACAAAGAGACTTTCATGAAGTTTCCATCACCTAAATCAAGCCCTCATGGTTCCATACAAAAACTTACAGATTTTCTTCATCTTTGCCAATATGATGAGTTTGGTATGTAATAAAGCAAGGTCCAGTCAAATTAGTTAACTTTTAATTCTACAGAGTGTGGTTAAGAGCGTGAAGTATCCCACAGCTTTAAACATTTCCCTTTGAAGTACCAGAAAGGGATAATTTCCTCATCAAAAACTTTTATATTTGCACAAAAAAAAAGAGGGTTGTAGGATAATTTAATTTAAAAAATAACTTTTAAAAATGAAAAGGAACTTTGTACTTTAGAATTAAGAACAGATAGGGACTAATGAATAAAACTGTGGACAAAGCCAAAAACTTGAGAAAGGGAGAGGATCACCAGCAAGAAAATAGCATGTAGTAAAAGTCTAAAAAGAAAAATTTGCATGTATCCTGACTGTTATTCAAAGGGAAAAGATAAAAAAAGAGTAATGTATGACCTTTTTTAGAAGCTTTTAAGGCTGGAAAGGGATAGGAAGAATGTGTCTAGAATAGAGGCTTCGGTAATTTCATACAGACTAACAGAATTACCTAGGCTGGAAAAGACCCACAAAATCATGGAGTCCAACATATAGACGGTGTTTCCTTGAACACCTCGTTTAGGCAAAGGAAAAGAAATCTTGTGATTTCAGTGGGGATAAACTGGGCAAGCTTTGGCCCATATCCATGCACTTGATGGCATCCCATGCCTTTTGATGGCTTTCACTTTGGCCAAAAATTTATTTTCTTTTCAGTATCCATGCCATGTCTCTGATACCTTCCCCTCAAAGTTCTTTCTTCCTCCTTGATTGTTTCCCCTGCTTTTGCAGCATCTGTAAGGTTAGTTTTGGCATGTTTTGGTCCTTTGCACTGCACCTCATTAATCCTGGTCCATTTGCTTGTAGTCACAAAATGTCCCTATTTTCTTTTTTCTTTTCTTCAATTGCATTTGATCATATTCCTTTGATCATATCTCCTTTCCAGAGTGTTTCTAAGTCTTTCTTTTTTGTTTCTAAGATTTTAATGGGGATAAATTTTGGCAAGCTTTGGTCCAAGCCCCTGCACTTCATGGCATCCCATGCCTTTTGATGGCTTTCACTTTGGCCAAAAGTTTTTTTTCAGTATCCATGCCATGTCTCTCATATCTTCCCCTCAAAGTTCTGTCTTCCTCCTTGATTTTTTCCCCTGCTTTTACAGCATCCGTGAGGTTAGTTTTGGCATGTTTTGGTCTTTTGCACTGCACCTCATTAATCCTGGTCCATTTGCTTGTAGTCACAAAATGTCCCAATTTTCTGGTTTTTTGTTTTTGCTTTGATTGCATTTCATTTGATCCTATCTCCTTTCCAGAGTGTTTGTAAGTCTTTCTTTTCTGTTTTGCAAGATTTCATTTCCCGTCCCGAAAAGAAATGGAATTCCGGGAAGGGAAACAAAATCTTGCGAAACACAAAAGACCTACAAACACTCTGGAGAGGAGATAGGATCAAATGAAATGCAATCAAAGAAAAAAAAAAAGAAAGAAAATGGGGAGATTTAGTGACTAAAAGAAAATTGTCTGGGAGGAACTGAGGTGCAGTGGAAAGGACCAAAACATGCCAAAACTAACCTCACAGATGGAGGTGCTCAAGGCAAGACTGGACGTGGCACTCAATGCCCTGGTATAGTTGGCACAGCGCTGTTTGGCCATAGATTTGACCTATGACCTTGGTACCCTGTTCCAAAGTCTAATCACCCTTTCTATTTCACCTGATGTCAAACCTGAACCTCCCTGGCACAACTTGAGGACATTTCCTCTCATCCTGTTGCTGTTTTCCTGGGAGATCAGTGACCCCCATCTGGCTACACCTTCTCTAAGAAAAGGTCCCCCTGAGCCTCCTTTACTCCAGGCTAAACAATCACAGCTCTTTCAGCTGCTCCTCTCAGGACTCACCCTCTAGACCCTTCACCATCTTCATTGCTCTTCTCTGGACACACTCCAGCACCTTAATGTCCTCCCTGAATTAAGGGCCCCAAAAGTGAACACAGTATATGAGGGGCCAAGGAAAGGGGGGCAATCACTGCCCTCGTCCTGCTGGCCACACTATTGCTGAAACACATTGATACATTCC
>NW_005054682.1:167068-172782 GCF_000277835.1 Geospiza fortis | reverse complement strand
TTGAGTCAAACTGGGACCAGGGTAAGATGTGTCCAGCTGCTATGCACAACTGATTGGTTGGTCCTGAAAAGGCTGCTGGAGCTGTCAGCCTTCACAGTAGGCACTGCCTTGCAAATAAACAGTTTGTAAATCACTTATTTCAGAAAACTGGGCTCCTACATCAGTATTTCCTTCAGAACCTCCACATGTTCAAGCACATTCTTTAGATCTCATAAATACTTTCTTCCATATCATGTACAGGTTACCTAACCCAAACAAATATCAACAACTTCCAGGGATGAAAATGTTAGCAGGCAGTAATACTTCTGCACTTAGTACTGGTTTTCACCAAGTATATGAAACTGAAGAAAAATACACTAGAAAAAATAGTAATTCACATAATTAATAGGGTTGTTAAACAGATATGGAGCTAACAGACTTTGGGAATTACCTGGTAACAATTTGTTTATTGAAACACACCACAGTTGATTCCCTTGCATGATTTGTTAGTAGCAAAAGGGCCTGTTCTGATTTACGCACATTTTCTACTGTAGAAAGACACAAAGCACTTCAGAGCTTCCCACCTGGAAATGCAGACAATGCACTAAAAATATCTTAAGACAGACTGCTCAGAACCCAGAGCAGAGAAGAAACACATCTTGGAAGTCTTTTTGCATTACAATTCCCTTCCTTTATTTTGATTCTAATGTGAATAACTGCTGTCAACAATTCCAGGGATCTAAACCAGTCACATATGCGGAATATACTCAAGTTCTGTGTTCATTTTTGGGCCCTTCACAACACAAAGGACATTGAGGTGTTCAAGTGTGTCCAGAGAAGAGCAGTGAAGCTGGTGAAGGGTCTGGAGCACAAGTCTTATGAGGAACAAACAGCTGGGGGAACTGGGGTTGTTCAGACTGGAGAAAATGAGGCTCAGGAGTGATCTTATCAGTCTCTACAACCTGAAAGCAGGTTGTACCAAGGTGGGGATCTGTCTCTTCTCCCAAGAAACAAGAAACAGGACAAGAGGAAACAGCCTCAAGTTGCACCAGGGGACGTTTAGCCAGGGTATTAGGAAAGATTTCTTCACTGAAAGGGCTGTCAAGCACTGGCATGGCTCCCTGGGGAAGTGGTTGAGTCATCATGCCAGAAGGTATCTAAAAGATATATAAATGTGATACTTAAGGACATGGTTTATTGGTGGACTTGGCAGTGCTGGCTTAGTGGTTGGAGTTAATGATCTTGGAGGTCCTTTCCAACCTAAGCGGTCCTACAATTCCAATCTAAGTGTAGCAGCAAACAAAGCAAAAGCAAGTAGAATATTGAGTATCTTCAGTAAGTCTGGTCTTCTTGTTCCTAATATTAAAGTACTATCCTATTATTTTCAAGTTGCACATTGGAAGTATTAGGTATTTTTTCTGAGACTACATCCCAGCCAGAATCATCACCTATCTTCTAGCAGAATTCTGGATTCTTTAATATTATTTTTAATCATCTGTGTGTCAGAAAGCCACCTACTAGCTTCACTTGCTTTTCGCTATCAGAACACAAGCAGAATAATATTTATCTTCCATTCACAGCAATTTAGCCACTGGCACGGAGATATCTTACTCTTGCTGCTTAATTCTGAATTGGCCAAATCTCAAATTTAGAAATGAAAACTTTTTGCAGTCAGAAGGAAAAGATGAGAATTTTGATATTGCTTATGGACTACATAAATATAATTTTGGGGCCTTTTACTTACCTTCTCCAGCAAACACTATTTCCTGTTTTGCCCGTATTTGTCATTGGAAGATCAAGCCAACCTCATCTTTTAATGCAAGCACCAAAAGAAGTGAGTTAATGAACCAGACAAAGATTACTTTTAACTAAGTGTAAAACATAATTTCAATGAGGACAAGTAGTACAACCAGGTGATCAGAACTGCTTGTTCAATATAATTTGAACCTCACATGTTCAATATAATTTTATGAAGGTTTTATTTATATATTATTGCTATCCATGGAATGATACTGGCTTAACAAGACTTTATTACTCTTTTAAAATTATAGTTGTGCCAACACAAAAAAACTGCCTCAAAAATATTGGGATGGGACAATTTGCTTTTTAATTACTAAGCAAGTACACTGAGGGCAGTCAGAAAAGCAACATTCAAAACCCCTGTTTAATATCATGTGTGGTGTCATCCCACAAAAGGAAATTGAAATAATAGTATTGGAAGACATTTAGACTTTTAAATACAGTTTTTCAGCTACAACTTCAGAAACAGCTTGAAAGTTAGCTATATTTTTTTTATTTGCAGGATCAAGAGGACTAGTAGCAAGTATCAGATTTTCTTATTACAAAGGGCACTGTTAACACAAAAGGATTAATTTTAATTTTGGGGTTTTTTTCAATTCAGTGATTTTTATGTCTCAAAATATTTAGGCCCCTCATTCTTAGAAAACAAGTATCTGTCAGTTTATGTGCCTTCAGCTAAAAAATTTAAATCCAACCTCTACACACTCAAGGGAGAAGAACCAGTCCAAGACCAGATTCCCTTTTTTAAGTTGAGTAAAAGGTGGCTTTCTTCACCTGAAAATCAAGAGGTGTGTTCTTTAAAGGCACAATTGCTTCCCCACCTTACATAAATGCCGAGAGAATGCATTTTAACCACTAGCTCCTGTAATTTTGTTGATTCAAATACAGCACCTCTTGTCAGTCAGATGCTCACAGAGCAAATCTTATGTCACTGTGCTTTCCAGTGCCCAAGAAGAGAAGCTTCTTGCTCTCCACCTTTGGGGACAGGGTTGCTCGGAGTGGTATTTAGTTTACCTGAGAGTACCTTTGAGTAGCTAGAACTTACTGGTCTATATATACACAGCCATTCTCCTCATGTTCTTCTCTCCTCTGGGAGGGAGTTGTAGCAGGAATTCACAAGAATACCTGTCTGCTTTCCAGAGACTCCTCCTGGCTACCGATGGTCTCACAAAGGGAAGGGAAAGCCACGATCACTCCCTTTATACCATCACCAGCAGGAACAAAAAGCCTGGTATTTTTGGTATCTTTAGATTAAGTACAATTAATATTTAAAGTCGAACATCTTAACTACGTACTTGATAGGAAATGAGTGTCTTCTCACACAGAGGTGGTAGGACTGCCACACAGCTCAGGCATTTTACAGTTCTCTGGAGAGCTAAAACCAACAATCAAAACAAGAATAAACAAGCAAAAGACAGGGCTAAGCATCTCCTTTTTTTACTGCATTTTATGTCATTAACTCTAAAGAAATCCTCACACTGTTTGCAATATTTTTTAAAAAGTGTCTCTCTGTATGCATTCCAAAATGCATATGGAAAACTCCAGCTACCCGATACTTAAGCAAGTGTAATACATTTTTACATTCTTTCACATACATAGTACTGCATTATGGACAATGATACTGACATTATCTTCAAATTATTTCCTTTCATCAGCTTCCTTTACCGCCTCTAAATCCTCAAATTTAAAAATTGAGGATTTGTCATAACCCATGAGATGGTTATAATCCTGAGGATTTGGGAAAAGCGTAGGATTAACAAGCATTGACTTCGTTTTAGCATAAAATGTTGTAAACATCTTGGAGATGTCTGGAATCTTTACATCCTTCTGATGGAAAACAGTTGCTTTTTCTGCCAAGATGGCATTGTAGGTAATGGCTGTATAGGTGTCCACTTCATCTTTGTAATAGAGCCGGATCACGTAACCTTTTGTAAGGAGATGTAAAGTAACCGGAGTTACAAACGTAAAAATCCCGATCAACCCATAAAAGGCACCTTGGACAAGCAAACTTTCCACTCCAATACCACTTTTGAGCATGATATAGGGCATCATGAACAGGTTGAATATGCTGGTGGAGTAAGAGAAAAACTTCACACCTACATAAAAGAAATCAAAGAAAATAAAGGTTAACAATTATGAGCAACATTTTCTCCACAATTACCTTTATTTTTCTACCACATAACAATGCCATTACCTGAAATTATGAAGTTACTGAAAACCCCTTTCCCTATTTTTTTAAGCTTATGGAGAAACCATTGAAAGCCCAATCTGCCTCGTTGCCACTGTTCTGAATTGTTTGCACCTTCATGCTGGGTTTATCAAAGCAGGCTCTATTTCTGTGATGCAGTCAGCTATTAGCTGTTATGCTCACATATGAAGTTCTTTTCTGCCTTCACAGGCAGAAGAACTCATTTCTAATAAGACTTGACTCCATTCATGGACACATCTAATGGTGCTCATTGAAGAGATGGCAGACAGGGAATTTCCCTCCTCATCAACAACTAATGTTGACATTCAGTGTGTATTACAAAGAAGCTGGCTTGGTTGCCATGCAAAAACCCTGAGTTACTAAATATTAACAAGTACTCCCCACCCATTTTCCACGTGGCTTGAAAGACAGTAGCCAGTGCTGTGGACTACCTACAGTCCTTAAATCACTCTGAAAACCAGGAGCCCAAGATGCTGCGACAATTACATATGTTAGGACACATTTCAAAGATGTGTATCAGAAAACATCCAATGGCTTTCCCATTCACTAAGTCTTTGTAACATTCACTGGCCAAAGAAAGATTTGCAAAGTCTCATTAGAGATGGAGCTCTTCATCATAATACCTGCCTGCCTGGGAAGTATTTCAGGAACACTTCCAAGCACACAGAAACTAAACAGCAGTTATAGCTCATCTTTGTTGCTTACTGGGCTGGGTAAGCCACCCCAAGGGCCTCAAGAAAACAAAGAAGGCTAAGGGGTTACAGAGACGAACAGAGCTCCGTGCACACTCAAGCAGAGAAGCAGAAACCAAGCACCACCACCAGCCTTTTTTGTACATATGATCCAGATTTTGGCAAACTTGGAAAGGAGAACACTCACTTTTATTGTTTCATTTTAAAGTTACTAAATACTGTTAAAACTGCAACAACAAAAAAAGGCAATATAAACCACTTTGAGTCACATACCCAGCACTGTCTTTGCCAAATTTCCTTTATAAACCAATCTTCCATGTTCTGGGTGATCATGAGGGGAGGATGTGCTGAGGCTGCGAACAGCCACTCCTTGAAAAGATGCAACCTGAAAGATGAAACCAGTACAGGGCTAAGGAACATCAGTATCACACCTTACATCTACCTATCCATGCACACACACATATATGTACATGTATACACTCAGACAAAGTTTCTCCTTGCCCTGAACCTACCCCCAGCATTTCAAACTAAGGATTAAAGTTAGGTTACACTCCAAAGCATGCCAGAAACTCGAGCTAATGTGCTGACTGTTTTAATAACTTACCATGTAAATATCCCAAATTAGCATGAAATATTTGCAACTCCATTACTGATAATTGAGGCAGCAATCAATTTACACACAGCTTTGTAGAGAGACATTCATGGCATCTGCATTCATCACATCTCTGTCTGATCATAAAATAATAGAATGGCCTGGGTTGAACTGGCCCTTAAAGATCATCCAGTTCCAACAGCCCTGTTGTAGGTAGGGACACCTTCCACTACACCAGTTTGCTCCAAGCTCCATCCAGGCTGGCCTTAAGCACCTTGAGGGTTGGGGCATCCACAGCTTCTCTAGGCAAGCCAGTCCAGAGCCTCACCACCCTCACAGAAAAGGATTCTTTTTCCTAATGTCTTAGATTAGCTAAACTTACTCTCAGTTTTAATCAATTCCCCATTGTCCTGGCACTTCATGCCCTTGTAAAAAGACCCTT
>NW_005054682.1:166751-166920 GCF_000277835.1 Geospiza fortis | reverse complement strand
CACCTTGGTGGCCTCCTCTGGACTCGCCCCAGCAGGTCGATGGGGGCCCCAGAGCTGGACAAAGCATTGCAGGTGGGGTTTCACCTGAGCGTATCAGAGGAGGTACGCCCCGAGGAGCACCTCGCTTTCCTCCTCAAAGTCCCCTTAGGGTAAAACCGCCAATCCCAGG
>NW_005054682.1:165682-166462 GCF_000277835.1 Geospiza fortis | reverse complement strand
CGTCAGCATCTCCCGCTCGGCCGCAGAATGCCAGCATGAGCTGGGCCGGAAAACACCTCTGAGGGCATCGAGTCCAACCACGTCAATTAGACCATGGCATTAACCGCCACATCAAATCATCCCTTAAACACCCCTCACAGATGGTGACTCCACCACCTCTCTGGGCAGCCCATTCCCATGTCTAACATTCTTTCTGTGAAGAAATTCCTCCTGTGAGGAATGCCCAACATTAACCTCCCCTGACACAGCTTGAGGCCATTGCTTTGTGTCCTCTCGCCAGCTGCCTGGGCTGACCCCACCTATGAATCTCCTTTCAGACAGTTGTAGAGAGCCATAAGGTTTTCACTGAGCCTTCTCTTCTCCAGGCTAAATTACCCCAGCTCCCTAGGGTGCTCCTCATAAGGCTTGTGCGCCAGAACCTTTTCCCAGCTTCGTTATCCTCCTCTGGACAGCGTCCAGCACCTCGATGTTGTGCACTAATTGAGAGGCCAGAAGTGAACACAGGACTCGAGGTGCGGCCTCATCAGCGCTGAGCACATCACTACCCTGTTCCTGCTGGCCACACCATTCTGCACACAAGCCAAGACGCCACTGGCCTTCCTGGCCAGCCGGGCACGCGTTCGCTCGTGTTCAGCCGCTCTCGGTCGACAGCCCCGAACCCTGACATGGCGGGCCTGCACATGCCCCCGGGAACTACGCGCCCCAGCAAGCACCGCTCGGCGCGCACAGCATGCCGGGAGCACGGGCGCCGCACGGGCTGGGCGCGGGGGAGCGGAAGCG
>NW_005054682.1:165371-165608 GCF_000277835.1 Geospiza fortis | reverse complement strand
CGGGGGGGGCAGAACGGGGGCCGGGCGGAGGGGCCGGAGCGGCGCCGGGGCCGTCGGGGAGCGCAGGGCGCGGTGCCAGGCCGGGGTTCTCCCACCGAGGAGGTGGCGAAAGGCACGTTCCTCCCCCAGAACGCTCTATTTGGAATCCCGGCGCCGCCGGAAAAGGGGCTCTGGAGCAGTGCTGGGTTTGAGCATCGCTCCCAAACTCCTGCCGTAAGTGACGTTCCCCCTTTCCCT
>NW_005054682.1:143332-165334 GCF_000277835.1 Geospiza fortis | reverse complement strand
AAAGAATTTAGGATGCGCCCCCAGGGGTTGTTTTGCCAAGGTGAGACGTGCTGGTTAAAGTGATTCGGCTGTAATGGTCGGCGAATGTAAGCAAAGAAAAGGGTGATACCCCTACTTGTAGTGACAGAAATGAGCTTTTGAGTGCCGTGTGTTCCTCAGAGAGAGGTTCTGCTTTAATACAAGGTAACCTGAGCATTGGTAAGTTATTGAGGGCTTCACATTTGTGTGTGAAAAGGTGCGGGTGCTGCTGGCAGTTCGCTTTGACAGTCAATTTGGTCTTCCACCAGTTAACTTTAATTAAATATTTCTAAATGCGTTTGGTAAGTTAAGCTTTGCGTTCTGAGGAGACCTAGATAGTCACAGGCTGTTTGTTTACTTGGCTTCGATGGTTTTTGGAAGCAAACCAGAAAAACATAGATAAACAGGCACGTCAGAGATCTTTAGGGTAAGAACCACTTCGTGCACTTATTTCTGAATAATCCCCTACATGCTCCCAATTTTCTTCTTTTGCTATAATAAAGGCCAAAATAGTTGTTGGGGGAGGGATCATGTTCAATTAACTGAAGAGTTACTTTGAATGGCAATAAGTGTTTATTAGTTTTCCTGTTGGCCACATCTTTGCGCAGGTGGCACACACCTTATGCCTTGAGATCAGCCTTTTAATGAGCTTAAGTTATATCAGTAAAATGTTTACGTCAGTAAAATTTTTGCTAATGTTTTCACTGGGAGCTTTGAGATAATTTTTAGACACTTTTAGCACTACAGCATTTATTTTTTCCTTGTTGTGTCAGAGAAAAGCCATTTGAGATTTTCTCTTTTTTTTTTTTTCCTATACCAGAGTGGTAATGAACAGATTTAAATAGTTTCACATAGTCTTAATGTGAAGAATTTTATTATTATTAATTGTTGTAATATTGTTGTAGAGAGACAAATGAGTATCACACTCAAGGATACTCATGCTCAGCCTCAGGTGTTTTACTGTGTTTTTACAATTCTCATGTATGTTACAAGAAATCCTCAAGTTATGCCATGAAAGTATGGGGTTTGTCAGATTATTTTAAGGAACTTGTATGTATTTTGACAAGTCTCCTACCACCTAGAAAGGCTCAGGATTTAGTTGACTCTATTGTGGGGTAGTTTGCATAGCAGCAGTTTTTGGTGAATGCAGCAGTTTTTGGTGAATGCCTACAACAAGAGGGTAGAAATCCATGCCCTGTAAAATTTTGCCTGTTTCCCCACAATGGCAAGAGCTGTACAGTACAGCTTGGAAGTTTCTTTGGAAGAAAACAGTGACACTCTCCTGCCCATGTTTTTGAGGTTTTTTTCCTTGAAGCTTTCTGGGGAATTACTGAAAAGGAAAGTTTCTTTAAACAGGAAAAGAAATCTTAAGATCTTTTGTACTCTGTACATGCAATCCTACCCCATCTCCTGTTTATCTCAACTAGCATTCAGGTGCAGTATGCCTTTCTCTCACATTCCTGTGTGTCCCAGGAAATTTGAATTTTAGAGCCTGGGAGTATTGGAGTAGTGAATCAGCTGATTTGGAAATCATGCTCTCCCAGTTTCTTCTCATGTTTTTTCTAAATATGCTTCAATCCCTTAATTATTATTACCTGAATTATTTTTTGATGTGTTCTGAGCAGTGAATGCTAAACTGAAGAGCAGTGTTTTTAAGCAAGTTATTATACAGGGTAGGGTAGAATTTAGGATTGAACAGTAGGAGGCTGCAGTTGTAGCACACAGCAGTCTTTGGTAATTGATAAACTCTTACTGATATATAAATGACACAAAAAATTGTCACATTTGGCTTTTAAACAAACATAGGAATTGGTGAAGGCCAATTTGCCATGTTTTCCAGAAGTGGATAGTGTAGGATAGAAATGTCAGCAGCTGAAGTGTACAAAAGTCGTGTGTATGTCGTGCAGCTAATGAGTTGGAAGCTTACTTGAATTTCCTTGAACAACCAGAAGCTGAGTTGTTAAAGGATTTTCCTGTGGGATCAAAGAATCTGAATGCTTGAAATGTTTGCATAGATTCAGTGTTTTTGTGCAAATGAGAACAGAGCAGTGAGGTTCTGGAAGCTGTGCAGTGGTCCAGTGTGTTCAGCTACATTAGCCTATGTCCTTCAAGTTTGCTTCACTCATTGGCGTAGAAGGCATACAAAGAAATTATATTCTGGAAATTCTGGCAAACTTGAGAGATCAGCATGCAGCTTTGGGAGTGAGTGGGATGGTGGTGAACATCCCAGTTTCAGTTTTGTTCTTGCATTTGATGGTCAAGAGAAGCAGGAAGAAGATTAGACTAAACAGACTAAACTTCCTATTTCTTCTTAGAGGTGTAAGAAGATGTTGGAAGTAGGGAAACAAGGACACTTGCCTTGTGTGGCTTAATTGCGGTGGTTTAGAGGTTTGTGATATTTCACACTATTTTACCTTGTAGGTGTAAATATTTTGGCAGCTTCTGGCAATTTTCAGTTCTCTAACATCCAGACAATTCTATGTTTTCTGCAGCAGGAAGTCCTTTTCAGACTGGTTGGAAAGTTTCTGTGTCAAATACACTGGGTTTAGTTATATGTTCTCTCCTGATTAAAAAGTGGCATATCTCTTTTATGTTAACTTTCTCTTCATAAATGCAGGTTTTTGCTTTTTTTTTTTAAGGGGGCAAAGCAGAACAGTAATATCTAATATATGTGCTTTTTTGAGATTTAAGTCAGGGAGCTGAACTACATTGTGGTAATGCCACATAAGCTTCTTGAAGGGCAAATGAAATTGTGAATGTACTTCAACATAAATTAGTGGTTCTTTGCAGGAATCTGAAATAGTCAAGTCAAAAATATATAAAATGTACACATTAACGAAACGTTTATTGTTCTTATCCTGACTGCTGCATTGGTGCAGTCTTGGTGAAGTCAAACAGGGCAACTGTAAAATGTGGATAAGTAATTAAAATATGGGTAGTTACCAGGCATGTTCAGAAATCTGTCTCTTTCTTCCTATTGTCTTGTCGTTTATGCTGCTTTCCATTATACAGAAGGAAAATATAGTGATATGTTTTGTAATAAACAGTACACTGGAAACACAGTGAGAGAAAACAATTTCTTGGAATACAACATACAAGGTTGCTTGACTCTCCTTGACCTGTTATTTAAAACTTAAGGCCATGCCATTGTCAATTAAAAAAGGTACAGAAAATTTCCCTCCATATTCTTTTTGTACTCCCTGTATGCACAAGTGAGAATTTGTGGGAGGTATTTCTATATTCTTTTGGTTTATTTTCTGTGTGCACTTTTTTCTGGCTTTGAAAGTGTTCTGATCTTCATACAGTATCGTGACAGACTGAGCACTTCTTGATCCAGAAGAGGAACCGTTACTGGTTTTTTTAGGTTTTTCAGAGTTCCTGAGTTTCTTGGTTTTCCTTTCTCCTCATTTGTTGCATTGGCTCTCTGATTTTTCTGGGCTCCCTGCTGTTGGCTATTTTGTCAGGAATAAATCTATACTGCTAATGGTATCCATGATTTTTTTTTAATGATACATCATTGCATCAGAGTGGAAATTGAGTGAAACTCAGTGCGTCCCTTGCTAACATGTCAGATGCATCATATATTGGAAATATTATGTCTTTTCCTTAAAAGCACATTGGCTTTTCTACATCTTTTACTTTTGGCAGTCGAATGTTTGGAGTTTTCCATATCCAGAACCAAACTTGGATTCTGGAATAGCGCTATAAATTGTACCTTATTTTTGCTTATTTTCATTAGTTGAACTGAAACTGAGATATTATGCTGGCATCATTTTCCCACCAATGTTTATCCTTTTAATGATTTTTTATATTTATCTTCATCCCAGTTTTGCTAAGCTGAATAAGGAAGATGAATTTTTATTTTTATAAACAAGCTTTTTAGTCATATCAGTAGGTTCCCTCTGTAGTTCTTCTAATTCAAACTTCTTTTTCTTGAAAAAAGGAATTCAGAATTGCATGTGGTATTCCAGACAAGCTGTTGTTCATGTGCAACATTACTCATATTCCCTATCTTTATTGAAAAGGAATCCTCAATGTGCATTTGCCTCTTTGTGCCTCACCATTTTGTTTTTCTTTTGCTCCCACAGACCTTCATCAGTTTATAGTTTACCACAGAAAGACTGTAGTCCCAAATAACATGCCCTGACTACATGAAAGAAGACTGTATTGGTCCCTTCATGCAGGAATCTTGATTTCATATGGCTTAATTTCATGTGGCTTCTAGTACACTGTTTTCAGGACTGGTCACTTGTCTGTGTTACGTTTTGTCCCACTTCTGTTGGAATGCTTTCCACTTCTATCTCATCCAAATCTGCCTATTCTTTTCTGGCAGCATTGTTTAAAAAAAAATCAACATATTTCTTTGGAGGAACTAGTAGTTCTTTTCTATGTTTGCAACACCATACTGTACTCTTCTAGTCTTGTAGAAAGATTCTTTCTCATTTTAAGATTACCTCTCATCACATTTATTTAACCCCAGATGATGTATGAAGTCCAGATTGCATCTTGTTTGAGTTTCCTTTTTCCCAAAGAAAATGACTGATTAATTTTTTAAAAACTAGATTGGTTCAGCATGCCCTAAAACTACAAAGGCTTACTGCATTTTTATCCTGCTTTACTGTTTAGTACAATTGAATTCAGACCACTGAGCCTGATAATTTTTTTCTTCTTTGTAAATTACTGTATTTTTTCCTCTCTAATCATATGATAGCACATTTGATTTATTAAAACACTCTTTGTGCATTTTTGTGACATCTACTTTTTTTTGTGTAGACTTTTTCAGTTCTCCATTTTCAATCTTTCAATGTATTAGTTTCCTCAACTTAGGCTTTTACCTTGCAGGGTGCTAATATATCTGCAATCCCATTAATTAGCTTTTATTTCCGTGTTTAGTGGCATTATTTGTATTGTAAACCAAGGCATATTTTATCATCACCAACACTTCCAAAGAGTGGTTTCACTTCCGTGTTGTTTTTCTTTTTTTTTTTTTCCAAGTATTATTATTTATAAATCATAGATGGTTTCACTACTCTTTTGCAATGTAGGAGATGGTTTTGTGGCTAGAAAAAGAGGTAGTACAAGTGATCGTCTTCTGCGAAGTAGAAGTAGTAATGTGAGGTATTTCTTCAGCTCCTGAGCAACAGATACTCTCCAATAAGATGACTGATTTTTATTTGCAAAAACTGTTGAAATAGGGTGCAAGATCAGTTTTGGGCCCTTACTGTCCCAGCACCCAAATGTAATTTCCTTAGATGAGTTCCTAGAATTAGGGAAAGTGATGAAGGCATTTAACACACCATGTTAGGGAATTTCTATTATAGCATACGCAAATTAACTCTCAAAGAACATTCTTAAGTGTGCCTTATATTCAGGAACTTTTCCCCTGCAAGAGTACAGGTTAAAATGTTGCTTATATCAGTCATAAAGAAAATATTTTTTAGAGATAGTTTTGTAAAGTCAGGATAACTTTCAAAGAAAGCAGCAGTGTAAGTGGAGGATTATTTTTGCTCATTTCAGGCAACTAAAAACTATTGGTTATGTGTGTGTAGTTTCATTAGGTGAGCATAACAAAGTGCCTTTTTATGAAAGCCTGAGGAGACATTTGCACTACTTCATATTTGTAAAAAGACAGATGGAATAAACCAGCATCAAAGTGCTGGGCAGAAGTGAAGTGTTCAACAATAGCAATGAGGTGTCTGTAGTACTTCTTCCAAACTGTGCAGCTTCCTCAGCTTGCTTACATTTTTTTGATAAATGTTTACCAGAAACATAGGAGGCAGCAAATGTGGGATGTGGTCTCTATTCTGATCTCTTTACTGCCCTCAACCCTGAATATCAGCTGGGAGACCATCTGGAATCACTTGTGCTATTTTCCTGGATCTGTGGACACACAGCAGTGTCATTGATTTGTACTGGGTTAATGTTTGCAGAGTGGCTGTTGTTATGAAAGGAATTTTAGGACAGCAGGTGGGTGGGTAGAATTTCTCTTCCAAAGTTTTCTTTTAGACAGAAGAGATGCAGCTTGGGGTAAAGAAATAGAAGTTGTATCTAAACATACCAGATTTATTTTGCAAATAAGTACTTCCATTTCTCTAACTCTTTAATTTCCTTTCCACAGAGAAAAACACATGCAGCAAGCTGGATATCAGTATACCAGCTATGGGAGATCCTGGTTAACTGTACCTGCATTATATGTCTGAAGTAGATTATCTAGGTGATATTGGTGGTGATATGGGGAAATGTCAATCTTCTGTGAAGGACAGGTTGAAGGCCAGGTATTTAGTGCATACTGATTAGACTGATCCCCGAGCCTTCTCTCCTCTGGCCTAAACAACCCCAGTTCCCTCAGCCTGTCCTTGTATGACAAGTGCTTCAATCCCTCAGTCATCTTTGTGACCCTTTGCAGGACTCACTTCAGTCTGTCATACTGAACCCAGCACTCCAGATGTGTCCCAGCAGTGCCAAGTGGAGGGGCAGGATCACCTGCCTCAACCTTCTGGCAATGCTCTTAAATAAAGTCCAGGGTGCTGTTGGCCATCTTTGCTGCCAGGGCACGCTGCTGGCTCATGTCCAACTTGTCCACCAGCACCCTCAGGTCTGTTTGTGCAAAGCTGCTTTCCAGCAGGTCGGCCTCCACTTTGTACTGGAGGTGCTAAGGTGAGGGTTTGCATTTCCCATGGGTGAACTTCTTAGATTTCCTGTTTTCAAAACATACTGCTCATCAACACTGCATGTTGTCTGTCATCATGTTCTCTTTGGAAGAGTGTTTATGGTAACATAAAGACTAATAAGTAAGGGGAATTTAAAAATTGTGCTGCTGACTCAAAATATTGCCACTTGTGTTTTTTCAGACGCTCCTATTGCAAAATCTGCAGTTGAAAGGAAACATTTTTTTATAAGAAGAGAATGGGTAAGTTCACAACCTCAAGAGTGTTTCTTGGTTTTGTATTATTTGAAGCATTTTCTCATGTCAGTAGAGGAGGTGGATTTTAAGGCTTTAAATGTTGATCTTGTCACTTCTTGTAGCCTCAAACTTCCTAGAGATGATTTGTAGGAGAATTTTCTCAAGTGACTGTTTACTGGAAGATTTGTTAGAGTGCATCTATTCTAACAAAAAACTTCACTTGCTTAACATGCATGGTCCTGAAAATGTACATACTAAAATAGGATGCTTCTAGGCTTTTAGAGCACTAAATGTTTATATAGTGCCCAAGAAAATTTCACTGCGTACTTATTTTAAAATAATTCTTTGTTTGTTTGTTAACTAAAGTCAGCCTCTTGAATTCTGGCTCAGAGATCATAATGCGGACTGATTTCTGATAAATTACATTGTGTGTGATATGACTACATTTCTGAAACTGTTGTTTCTGCCTCAACAAATGACTGGTTAATGAAACAGGATTGGATGGATTCTGATTTTGTCTATACTTTCTCTGACTGTATTATAGCATGTTTGGCACTGGTAGAACTTTACTAAAATTGGTAATAGCTACATAATGCAATTTAAACTTCAAGTTCGCAAAGCAACTTGACTGGGGCAATGTTTTATTTGCTACACAGGCAACAGTAATTCAGCTTTTAAAAGTAGCACTGTCAGGCGAAGGGGGATGTAGCCTTCAGAAGCAACAAAGTAGAGAGCAGGTATACAGAGAAACAGAAGGGAGAAGGGAAACAGAGGAAGCACCGTCCAACTGCTGTGGGGAGAGTTTTCAAATCTCCCTGGGTTTCGTGCTTTGGCACTTTCCATGCTTTCTGCCAAAGGCCACAGCACAGGTATGCACTGATGCTGTATGATTCTGGGTCTGGTTGGGCAGTCAGAGAGTATGAGTCTTACTTCATGTCATTTCTTCAGTGCAGGAATATTGACTGCTTTTGTTCTTACCAGTGCTTCAGAAGGCATTTTTTCCTGTCTGTATTTTTCAGTATCAGATATGTGTTTGGTTAATTTTTAGCAAGTATTAGTATGATAAACATGACTGTAGATTTAATGGAAGGAAGCAGTAGCATATTCAATTGACTTGAGAATGTCTAAAGGAAAATTTCATTCCTATGGAGATTTTTAAAATCATGTCAGAATTCGATGATGGAGGGATGTTAATAAAAAAATTCCAAGTTTTGCAAAATTACTTTAAAACAGATTGCTGGTTACTTCAGAAAAATAAGCTTCAAATATGCAAAATGCTTCTTTCTCATTTTTGGTTGTATTGGGCTCTTCAGTCTGCAAATGTAGTCATAGAAAAAACTGCAACTTGCATTTTTAGTAATGTGAATCAGTATATTGTGCTCTGAAACTGTTGTTGTTTTTCCATTACAGATGGAGAAGAGAAGACATACGGTGGGTGTGAGGGCCCAGATGCTATGTATGTGAAGTTAATATCCTCTGATGGCCATGAGTTCATTGTAAAACGAGAGCATGCATTAACATCAGGAACAATAAAAGCTATGTTGAGTGGACCAGGTAGGTACAGAAGACTTAGTACCTTTACCTTCTTTGTTTTCACTTTTGGACAGTTTGGATTTTTATCATGCAGTAAGTGAAAGTTAGAAAAAATGCTGACTTTTCCACATCCTGCCTAATTCCTGTTTCCAGCAGAACAGTCCATTTCTGTTGGGTTATTGTGGTACCAGACATAAAATTGGACTGCTATTTGGACAGTTAGGGATCTTACTCTGTTCTACATTTCTACTAGTTTCCTATGGTATGAGAACTTGAGGGTATTATATGAAACATGGAGCTGCCAAGTTCAAAACGAATGAGAGCTGGTAGTTCTTTATTTCCACATCTATGGCAGAACTTCTGGTATTCCATATGGAGTTAATTTTTTTCATAGCAGGTCACATGGTTCTGTGCTTTTTATTTGTGACTAAAACAGAGCAAATAAAGTGCCTGTTTTAGCTGTTACTGAAAGATGCACACTGTTCAAGCCTCCTCTGTTTCTCACTCTTTACTCTCTCAATAAGCAGACATGAGGGTGTGCAAGAGGCTGGGAGGGAACACAACCAACATGACCTGAACAAACCACTGAAGGAGATATTACATTCCATATGTCTTATTCCAGAGTGAAAAAGGGAGAGGTGTAAAAAAGGGAAGTGAGCCATCTTTTGCTTGAGAATTGTCTGGTCATCAGTCTGCCCATGGGAGGTGGTGATTACCATTGCATCACTTGTTTTGTTTCCTTTCTCTTCTCTCAGCCTACAACTTTTCTTGCTTTTACTGTTCCTTTCCTCTTCCCTTGGCCTCCCACATCAGGGGTAAATGGGCAAGAGGCTATGTGATGCTTTGCTGCCTACTGGGGTTAAGGCCACATGTTAACAGCATCCTATGGCAGGGAGTTCCTGAGCTTAATGATCAAAGTTAGCTTGAGGTGAGGGTAGATAAACTTCCAGGAGGGAAGGACCTCACGTGGTGCTGAATATATGAAACTATATCTGGTTTAAGAAGTGTCTGAACTAATTTTTGAAGACTAAAAGGGTGGGGGACAGAACAGGGAGAAGTTAACACAAGTGCTTTCTCTCTTCAATACTTTCATCCTGTGTGTTTACCTTTGGTCACTTCAGTGGTGGGGCAGTAGGCTACATGGAGCTTGGAGCTGAATATGGTCAGTCTTATGTTCTCATTCAGATTCTGGTGAGACTGGAGAGATCTATTGGTTTAATATATTTTTTAATTACTTAGTAATACTTGGACAAACTGAGCAATTAAAATGCTCAGTGTCATTTTAATAGTTGCATTTGAAAATATGTAGTAAGTGTTTTGTGTCCATGTCAGCCTCCCAGACATCTAAGAGGAAGAATAGTTACAAGACTTGCTCTGAATTAATTCAGTGTGAAGGAATAAAAGACAAAGTAGCCTGCTTAGAGGGCTAGAAACTGACTCTGTATAGGACTCAGCAGTCCAGAATATTTTATATAAGTACTAACAAGATAAATAGGTCACAAGGAAAAGTAACTGTTGCTGTCTAGTTCAGTAGGTCATAATTTCACCAATGTGTAAGTCTTTTATTTCAGTGCTGTAGCTTGGTCAATATGCCAACATTTCTTCTTTTGCTTCCAACTGTTCCTGTGCTAGAATTCAAGCCATATTGGCTTCAGTGCATGCAGATATTTCTACACAAATCTGTGTAGACATTAGTAAATAGCTCTGCTTTGTATCTAGAAGGAGATGCCCATAGAAATAGTGTGAATCTAAACATTGCTAGTCTCCCATAAACATGGAGTTAATGTTAGTATTTTTTTATTGTCTTTCAGTTTAATGAGTTGAAAGTCCAAGGATGTGAGGGGAAGAGAGACAAAAATAATAGAAATCCTGTGGAATGAACCATAGGATCCTAACTTTTGTATCATCCAGGTTTCATGGTTATAGGCACTAAG
Source organism: Geospiza fortis (assembly GCF_000277835.1). Classification (NCBI taxonomy): domain Eukaryota; kingdom Metazoa; phylum Chordata; class Aves; order Passeriformes; family Thraupidae; genus Geospiza; species Geospiza fortis. The sequence goes on along the minus strand of NW_005054682.1, from coordinate 154,945 downwards.
GCACTATAGAAAGTGAATTTCAAATGTACTTGTGTTTTGAGATTTGAATTCTGAATAAATTCTTTCGTATCTAATAGGGATAAACTTCTACTACATGTAAACTTCCCTCCAGTGCAACTAGAATTTCCCTGTCCCTGCTGTTTTCACTGTTTGTCAAGTTAATGTGTCTTTGAGGTTTCAACTCTTTTATCAAATCTACCTGAAACTGAGGAATTCAAAGCTACGGGGTCATAGAAGGGACTACTGATATACACATGTGTGTGTAGATATGAAACATCTAGAAACTTCTTTTTTTTCATTTGATAAGACAGCCAGAAATTTGGATTGATGCCTCTTAGAGCTTAGCACGCAGCTAAGTACCTATCAGCTGTATTGGAGTAAACCTAAATTTCTGGTGTAGTTGTTCAGAATTGATAGGCTTGTTGATAGGCTGCAGCCTAAATAAACATTTCATAATGCTGGGTGTCTTAATATTCTTGAGGGCTCTGAATGTGGCACATCCTGCTTTACAATGGAGAATGTAATACCCAGGAAGATGAGACTTAGGCAGGTCCATTTAGAATGCACTGTATTTATATGGTAAGTTGTTTCATTTTACAGTGAATTGAGATTTTGACTTCTGGTTTGGTTTTCTTGTGTGTTGTTTTTTTCTTTCTACAGGTCAGTTTGCAGAAAATGAAACAAATGAGGTCAATTTTAGAGAGATCCCATCCCATGTCCTATCCAAAGTATGCATGTATTTCACCTACAAGGTCCGCTATACTAACAGCTCTACGGAGATTCCTGAATTCCCAATTGCACCTGAAATTGCACTGGAACTTCTGATGGCTGCAAACTTCTTAGATTGTTAAATAAAATAAATTATAATAAAAAAATGTAAAACTTTTTTCAGTATTTAATACATGTAGTTCAGTTAGTAACTTTTTTCAGATAGCATGTTGCGTGTGTGCTGTTGAGAACTGTAAAGTTCACTGCAGAGGCAATTGCCTTCAGTTCTTTTGCATATAGCAATCATTCAGTTGGAGTTTGTTTTGCTGCTTACACAAATAAGGACCTTTTCACAAACTGAGACAAATAAACAAATATGCCAATTAGTAGATGGCTATGCCTTATCCTTTAGGTGTGGTAGAACTTTCTTTTAATACAATGGCTGTAGCAAATACTGGAGTTTAGTCTAATACTCTCTAAAAGATAATTATAGTTACATTTGAGTAGCTGTTAAGGGTTTCTAGCTTTCTTTTATTTTTAAAGTTTCTAAACATCTGAACTTAATCTCCTTTGTAAGATAGTAGTCCTGTAGAATAGTTACACTAACTAGGTTAGAAGTGCCCTCTTTGTATATTGTCAGTGATATTCCATTTAGATTGAAAGTGGAGTATGTAGGAGAATGCTTAAGGCATTTAATTTAAGTCATAGTTTAGACATGTGCAAAGGTGTACTTGATAACATTTTGCTTCTATAACCTTAATTTACCCCATTAGTAATTTCAAATATTCCAGTCACCTGTCTGTACAGTAAGACTGTGATCCTACTGACAGTGACTTTTAAGGGGCAAAATAACTCTTAAAATCTGTGTATATTATCTTCTATATAACATATATGGTTTTTCTTAATATACTGTCACTTGACCTGATAAGGATTTTATATGGCTTCCGTTATGGTTTATTTCCATTGTTCTGATTGTTTATGTAAAGTCTGTATTTAATCTCTAGAGTAGTAGTCATTTAAGTTTTGTAACATAGCAACTGAAAAGATAGAAGTTGTCCTACCTTTTACCTCTTCCTCAACCTCTCCCTTGTACCCATAGCAAAAGACCCTGAAATGTGGAGGTCTTTTATATTTGAAGGAAAGGACATTAAGCAGATGTTTTAGGAGCTGTTTTTTAAATTTCATAGGTATTTCCAGTGTTTTTAAAAATGTTTTAGGGGAAAAGGATTGGCAAGCCAATTGACACAATACTAGTGTGGAATATGTTATCTCTTGGTAGATCTTGCTCGCAGTTGCCTGTAGTATCAGTTCTTTGTTCAAAACAATTTTCCATAAAGAAAACAAATAACTTAAGACAAAAACTTGCTTTTTGTTCAGCTGTAGCCTGAAGAACCCTTCTGCTAAAATAATCTGTAAATGAGAATTAACTATTGCATCATGAGAAATGATGCAAGAACAATGTAATAGGCTTTTCCATCAGCTGCCACTGCTTCAGCTTTGTTTTGATCAAGAAGTGATTGTGGTCTATCATGGAAAAATCCCATCAACTGATGGTGGAACCTCTTTCTCGATGTTTTAACTCACAGCTAATTTAGAGGGCTGAAACTATCCTCTAAACCTGTTTGTCAACATAAATACAACTTGGAAGAGATTTTCCTGGATGAAAACTAGTAACTTAGATAGACTGTACAGTCTGCCCATGGAGGAGGTCAGTTCTGACAAACGAAATTTTATTCTGGGCTTAAACAATGCTGACGTTTGTCAGTGTGTTGGTAGATTAGCTGACATTTATTCACGTCACATACTTTGGCACAATTTAATGTGTTTAATGTGGGGATGTTTGTGACTAGATTGGCTTTGCACGGTAAAGCTGAAGTGCATTGTAGGGTGATTGTCTGAAATTCCTTGTGTAAGCACTCTGGTCAGTGCTGTTAGTAACTCATTTTCAAGAGCACTAGAATGATAAACCAGAGATACCCTGTTATGCTGCTTTTGTTAGAGCTGCTAGGAATACCCTAAAAGGTCAAGGAATACCAACATGGATATTTTAGTCACAACTACATATCAGTTTGAGTGAGTCTTAAGTTCACCATTTTTAACAGTCTTGAGGCTAATGACTTCAGGCTAAAAATTATTTAGTTTTAAACTAAGGCAAAAAGGATGCCATTTTTTAAATCAGTGGGCTTTTTCTTTTTTTTTTTTTTCTCTTCCCCTTTTTAAGCATTCTAGAACAATTTCCTTGATTTTGTTAAAATACATTTGCATTTGAAGATTCTGTACTTTAGCAGTAAGGTAAAATAGCTGGTTTAGCTCTGAATAATAATTTTGTTGGTTTTCTTTCAGCTTAATGTATTATACAGTAGCTTTGAACACTCAGGAATTGCAGTAGTGTCCTAGAGTGCACTATTTGCAAAACCACGGGCTGTTAAAATGAACCAGATTTCTAAAGGGGAGGGGGGCAGGGGGAATTAGTGCAATTTCCTTGGTAGTTAAATGGGTATGCTATTATCAGACAATTGGAAACTTACCACGCTTAACCCCTGCGTTCTAAATAAATTTCAAAGTTGAAAATTTTTAAACCTGTGTTTCTGTTGATTTATGACATGTTAGAGGAAGTGTTTATATGCAGAATCATCACTTTCATGGCTCTACTATATGGTGAGCAAAATGCTAATGTAATTAGTATTTGGATAATAAGTTGTGAAGCTGCATGTATAAAATAAAAGGTGATGGGTTTTTTCATAGTTCTGAAGTTTCACAGAGGTGAAGTGTTAAGATATCTTCGTGCTGCTCTGAATTAAAAGCATCCACAATTCTCAGCACCAAGTACTAAAAAGGCATGGTATTCCTGAACACGCTTCAAGAGGATACTTTCAAGGATACTTAAGGATATCCTGCTGGGGGTATTTTGAAAACTTCAACTGCCCTGGGTTTCCACATCATGGTACTGCTTTTGCTTAGAAAGGTAGCCCTGTACTTGACATTCAAATTTTAAGCTGAACAGCTGATTTAGTCATAAAAACTTCCAGATTCTTTATTAACTGTAAACAATGAGTAGAGTCATGCTGGGTTATGGTTTGTCATCATTTGAGTGTGTATAAGCTGCTGAAGGAGTCTGATGGCTTCCAACGTGAAATAGTCTGTGCATCTAGAATGATCAGAACTGCCTTCCACAAGATACAGAATTCCTTTTTGGTTTTGAACTTGAAGAGCAGAGGATTCACCATCAGGATTCTGTGTGCCATTATATTCAACAGATGTTGAACACAGGCAACAGGCAAATCCAAAAGGCATTTCTCAATTAAGGGTCGGAAGTTTGGAAAATCGGTTGCTTCTGTCTGTATTTTATTACTGTCTATTTTATTTCACAGGCCTAAATTGCAGTAGTGACTGTTTGGTTTTTTACCCCTTTCTTCTTTTTACTTTGCCCATTGAAAGAGTGCTCCCAAAACTTGGCTAAATCTGTTGGTTTGTGTGATGAAGTGGACAAAGAATGTCATGGGGCAGGGAAGTTAACTTCTCAGTCCATGTTTTGTATTCCTAGTTTAATTTTGCCAGGTCTCAAATATTGCAATATAATTCAAGGGAATAACAGTAACTGCAGAGTAAACAAAAGCACAAGGAGAGGTAGCACTGTTCCTACCTAAAAACTTAATTTCAACACCTGAGTAAGACAAAAAGAGCAGGAGTAAAAGAAAAATAGTAAGAACTCATTAAAGATTGAGTGGATTTGGAAAATAAACTATGATGCTTGTTTTTAAAGACAGACTAAAGCTTTAGGAAAAAAAAGGCTTTAGGGGTTTTTTCCCATAGAAACAAGTTCAACTTTTGAAGGCTTTTGACAAATAATGAACTGCATTGGAGTAGAATTTCTTTTTAAATGTAGCTTATTAGTTGGCAATTTTATGGGAAGATAGCCAATACTCTGAACTGCAGGTGCAGCTCAATGTTTGGATGAGCTAGGAAAGAGGACAAAGTAGATTCTGTGGTTATTATTAGTCACCTGTGAAGCTTGAGTGTCATCACTGAGGCAGCACAGAGAAAAGAAGAGGGAGTTTTTATCGAGTTTTAACAAGTGTTATGTGTCACAAAATAAAGCTTTGCATATGCTGCATCTGAAATGTAGGTTGTGCAATTTCTCCTCTATGGGAGAAAGATCACTAAGATTAAAAAAAAAAGAACAAAACAACAAAAAAAATCTGTCTCTCTGTTATTACCATGTTACTGTTTTATGTTTACAGAATACAGGATTTTCTTCTCACGCTAAATGGGAGGAGATCAGAGTTGCGAGATCATGATTGTTCTTTGACAAATGGAGTACTTCAACATTTTATCCTTTTGAACTTTCATAATCAGGCAGTTTTCAAGATGTGAGTCATATCATGTTTAGTTGTCTCACATGTTGAGGGTAGAATTGGAAAATTAAATTAAAATTGCCCCTGAAATATGTGCTGCCTTTTAGATCAGTGAAAGTAACCACATGAGAGCTTCTAGATAAATTAAAATTTACAGTTTAGTGCTGAAGTTGCTAGTTTTCAGGATAGTTTTATGGGATTTGTTTTTTGTGAATACATGAATGGATTAATGCAATTCTGTATTTAATTAATTCTGTAGTTAATTTCTTTCTTCAACCAGAAGTTACTTTGAAGTTAAAAAAAGAAATACTGTTAATTCCATTGTTTCATGTTGAAAACTGCTTTTTCAGGTGAGAATTCACAGCTAAGGCTTTTCTTCCCATGGAAAAAAATATTACTGGTATCCTATTTACACCAAAAAAAATGTATCTACCAAATCACCACTACATAAACTATAAATAATGCATAATCTGTATCTTATGTTGCTTTGAATTCTTATTACTCTGTCTAGCAAAACAATGGGATGCCTGTTATGCAGATTAAAAAGTTGTCAATTTTAGCTGGTATCACCAAGCTCAAAACATCTAGAATTTGAATGCGTTTGGCACAAAGGATTTCTTTTCTCTTTCTATACAGGGAAAAGCTTCCTGCATTACCACACTAAGCTGACATATAATGTTTTTCAGAAGTGACACTCCATTTGAGTCAGAATTATTTGTAGTTTGCTACAAATGAAACATGAAAATGATATATCAATAATTAACATTTAAGCTGCTTTCACAGTTGTCATAGATATTTGACTTGTAATAAGCAACTGTGAGTTAAGGAAAAAACATCTGAAAATACTCAGCTGAAATAGTCAACTGCTCACCCGTTCTGTTTTTATATCATGGCTCTGGTTCATGGTAATTGTATTCCATATGAAGTCTTGTGACAGGCTGGACCAGTGTCATCTTGGTGTACAGGCCTGTGAAATTAAATTCTTCAAGCTCTGTAAGTAGTGTGCAGGGTCCAGTAAGGACAGTGTGCAGCCTGATGTGCACAGTTGAACTGCTTCTCAGCCTTTGGGAACTGTAGTGGTTTATCACACATCTGTATCTGTAGAGGTTACCCAAGATGCCTCTTCAGTAGTTTTATCTTGCTTCTAGGCTGGCAAAACCAAACAGCTACTTCATTTTGAAAATTCTTTCTCATGATCTTCTTTGTTGGTTATGAAGTCAGACTCACTTCTCTGCATTCCTAATAACACCATGAACTAGGTATTCATGTAACTCTTGGAGTCACCTGAGAAACCTCCAGATCACAGGTTTTAGAGATAAAATAAAATTACTAAATTATAATTAGGTTCAAATCTTGGGGGTGTTATCACTGAGCAGTTCCTGAACACTTGGATTTGACAGACACAGTAATCAACCTGCTCACATGGGCCATGGAGGTTTTTGATGTGGAAGAGCTTTTATTAATTGCACAACATTACACTTTTAAATGCATTCATCTACTTAATTGAGTATAGGTCCTACCCAGTCCTCATTAAATTTTTACAGCTTTTGTCTTTATTAGTGTCTATCTTTATAGCGTTTAAAAGAGTTAGAGGACTCCTGCTGCCTAAAAACATGGCTTGACAATTACTACAAATTGGTAATTACAGCACATGGTGCAAACAGTAGGACAAGAGGCAATGGGCAGAAACTGATGCACAGGAAGTTCCACCTGAATATGAGGAAGAACTTCTTTACTGTGTAGGTGACTGTGCATTGGAACAGGCTGCCTGGAGAGGTTGTGGAGCCTCCCTCCCTGGGGAGGATATTCAAGAACCTCCTGGATGTAACCCTGAGCATTGTGCTCTGGGATGCCCCTGCTTCAGCAGGGAGGTTGGACCAGGTGACCCACCATGGTCCTTTCCAACCTGACCCAATTCTGTGATTCTGCATATTACTAAAGCAGACAATTCCACCTCTTAGCCCCATTTCCTGCTTCTTGCACTGCAGTAATTACAACTGTAATTATAACTGTATCTCCACATCATATGAAATATTAGAAATATCAGAAAATTCTTTTCTGATCTGATGGAAATTACATTGGTAGTTTAGTCTTCCTGTGGATAAGATGAAAGCCCCAGATCATCCAGTGGCTTCAAAATGGTCAAATCCTAAACAAGAGAAGAAATGGAGGCATATGTCATCATCATCTGAGGATAAGATTACCCTCTCCTGCAGGAAGTACCCTTGTAGCAGATTAGGAATAAGGTGAGACTTTTCTTTAGCATCTTTTCATCCCTTTGAAAGTCCTGGGATGGAAATGACATTTTGCCAGTTACTATTAAGAACTAAGATGAAAATTAAATACACTAAAAATACACTAAAACCCTACATAATCACTAAGGAATAAATCAACAATAAAATCTCAACAGTTATCTTGCAATTTTAATTTAGTTTTAATAGGCTATTTTAATTTTTAGCTATTGTGCAATTTATTACTTTTACATTCTTGATATAATATTGTATTTGTTTGACTCTGCATCTTTAGTTGATGGTTTCTGCAGGTGCACCAAGCTTGTTTATAAGATTATCTTCATTCCACAAAGCTTTAAAACTCAGTGTCCTTCCTAAATTGGCAGGTAGGAGTGGAAGAAGGAGTTGGCACAATTCCTCTGAGGGGCAGGGAGTCCTCCATGCTCAGGAGATGCAGTCTCCTGGCACTGCAGATTACAGGTGTGATGCCAGTCCAGTAATGAGGGGAGTTAATATGAATGTACAGTTGACTTCTGTGTAAGGAGACAAGATGAAAAGCTAAAAAGTACAGCAGACACAGGCAAAAGAAATTGAGGTCTCGTGTCATTTTAGCACCAGGAATCATAAAGGAGCACGTAGTGACAGTTCAGTGTGTAGAAAAATGATACCAAAAAAAAAAAAAAGGGTGAGAACAGAGGAAAAATTGTTTGGTGACATTTGAAAACATTATGGACAATATGGGAATAGAACGTAAAATCATAGGGACCCTAATCAAGAATTATATTTTACCTTTGTGAAACTGTCTTGGTATATCAGAAAATATCTAATAAATGCAGTTTGAACATTAGTTGCATATTTCCTGTTAAAGTTATGCAAACTCTGAAGAAAAGTGGATTTTTATGTCAACTTCAAGAATATTTACCAAAAAAACTTTAAGTAGCAGGTACAATTTCATTATTTGCTCCATATGTTTTCAATATGTGAGTCATAATCATGTATTTGATCAGATCAGTGTAAGATAGCCTCTGAAATAATGAAGATAACAGATTAAATTAAATCTTAACCCATAAGCTTTGAATATTTGGGACCCAGGACTCTGATCCTTGAAATCTCTGGCAAAACTTAGATTGACTGGTGAAAGATCAAACTGTGTTAGCTAAATACTAAAGCAGTCATTTTAAGCAGTCATTTTATTGTGTCATCCATCTCTATACCTGCAACAGATTAGGAAGGGTTAACTGCAGAAGTATTTTCTTCTATGTTTTGCATAGGTAAAGATCAAAACTGAAATGAAAACCAAATACAATAACTTACTCCTAGTGAAATCTACCCTCTCTGGGAATTAGGACCTTTCCTTAGTGGGATTACTGGATAACTTAAAAAGATACTGATATTCATATATTCTTTCTAGGAGTCTGATAATAGTGTTTGTTTTCTTACTGTGCTTATGGGACTGATTCCCTAATCCCTATAGCATTATCCACTGTACAAAAACATCTCTGCAAGCCAGGTTACCAAGAAAAGAGGAAAGGGGAAAAACCCAATAAAATACAGGGATAATTCTCCAGATTCCCCTATTCCCATGATGACAAGGAACTAAAAAAAATGTTTCACATATATATTAGGCATTGCATGACACTTTAAAAAACCAAGATGTGACAACAGTGACAAAAGACACCTTTGGTAGTCCTGTAAGAATAAACTCAAAGTGTATTCAGGGATGGGGGATTCTGCCCATGAGTTTCAGCTGTAGCGTAATGCTTTAATTACTTACATACCCAGTTAAGATTGAGTAGGTAGTAATTAAGTCATGCTCTATTTATATGCAGGGCAAACTGTTCCTTCCTTTTCATGCCTACTATCCTCAGGAGTAGGATTTGCAGCATGGATGAAGTTATGTCAGTAAACAATACTTCAGTTAAAAAACATAGTAGGTAACTTGTTTTTAATATCAAAAAGCTCTGTGTGATAGATAAAAAAGACTTACTGAGCATAAGGGCAGTTAAAAGCTATGATTTTTTTGTGCAAAAGTGCCTTTTCATCCATCCAGAGATAATTTTCCTTTATTACAGAGTAGAAATCATATTTGTACTGAATACAATTTGCCTAAGACCATAAAGCTGATCTTTCCATGCAAAACCAGCTTGCAGTCTGTGAAGTGTTCTGGCATTCACAAGCTTATGCTGCTTTATATCTTCTGACCTTCAACAGGGTTTTCTGGAAGAGGCTTAAGAAACTGAGTGTAATGGTTTGAAATCAGTTGTATCTCACTGTGATTACATCAACACAGATAGTCAATATGTCTATGTTTATAACTGAACACATGTCCATTGCTTAAACTTGATGTTCTTGCTGTCTTTGTGGCATATGGCATTAAGAGATGTATTTTAGGATAAACATATGTTTGGATCATGCAAAACAACGACAACTAGTAAAACAGAAATGTTCCACTTAGTGCTGTAACAGCCTAAGTTCTTTCTGAAGAACTGCAGGAAAGAGAAACCTTTACCAGCTCTATGCATCTGCTTAATGCAACAAATCCTCTGCAACCTAAATGGTCTTGCAAAACTCTTTTAGTAATAAATAATGATTTCCAGGGAAAACATGGTTGAGAAATGGCATGGCATGGCATCAGGAGCCCATAGTTTGTGAATGAGAATTGAATTTACAAGACAAATGTATAGGATGCAACTTACATGATGATACTTTTCCCATCCTTACTTTTGGCAGGCTAATTTCCTTTCCTACACAAAAATCAACAAATATTGATTCTGTCTTCAGCAAATTCCTGCAAAGCCAAGGGGCTTGTTCACTTCTGCAGCTACCTCACAAGGCAAGGATACTGCTGCTTTCTTCTGCTTAAAGGGTTCTGCCTTTTAAGCAAAGCCCAAAGTTTGTATGCTTGCTTTAACATCAATGACAGTGTTGATGCTGGATAAAAGTTGGAAACTGATGCTATGTTGTGCTGAGGTTTTGTTTTTCCTCCAGTTAACAGTTTTCAAAGTTAAGGATATTAAAAACATACCAGAAGGTGAAACTTGTACATAAAAATAGTACTTGCATCACACTCAATAATATGGTTGAACAAGGTAGACAGGATTTTGGGTGCAGAACCCTTCTAGACATCTAACATTAAAGAAGATTTCAAAGGTAATACAAACTGCAAACGATTTTTCAATAATTTAATTTTTGCTTATAAGGCCATCTCTAAAGAAAAAATCAGGGCTACCACCGGAGCAGAGGTGACACAAGGATTTTTTATCATCATCAGAAAGGAGAGGGGTGAAGGGACAGAGGAAGAGTCTTCAGTGGTTTTGGAATGTGCAGCATAAGCTGTGGGAAGATGGGGATTATAATGACCTATAAAATCAGTTTCTGTGTTAAATCCTTAGTTTTACATAACCACTGGGATTATAAATTTTATAGGTTGTCTTTGGATAAACATTTTGTAGATTTGTCTTGAGGATCCGTTAAGTCTGAAATACTACAGCAGAAATAACAGCTTTATGAAGCGTGTTTCCGCAAGTTGTTTAATTTATTGACTGCACACAGTCACTCTGCTGAGTGCTGCCTGTTTATTTTCACCTACACAGATATGGCAAAATCATCTGGTGCAAAGGACAGGGATTATTCCAGTCGAGGAAAGGAAACCGTAGAATCCAGAAACACTCAGACTTAAAAATACACCCACGTTCATTTGGACTCGTACACCAGCAGACACCAGTGCAGGAAAATCAGATGACCGGTGGCCGAGCACCTCCCAGGGACAGGGTGAGAGAAGGAGAAGGACAGGGTGCACAGCAGGAGCCGCTCACCGGGAGAGCCGCGCACCCCGCGGGCCTGGGCCCGCCCGGCCCGGGCCGACCTGCGGCGGGAACTACTGACAGCGCATGGAGTAATGGGACACACTGAAATAAGAGGGATTTGAGTTAGATATCAGGAAGAAATTCTTTACAGTGAGGGTGGTGAGGCACTGGAGGAGGAGGTTTGTGGATGCCCCATCCCTGGCAGTGTTCGAAGCCAGGTTGGAAGGGGCTCTGGGCAGCCTGGTTTGGTGGGAGGTGTCCCTGACCGTGGCGGGGGTGTCGGATCTGGATGATCTTCAAAGTCCCTTCCCTCTCCTTAACATTCTGTGGTTCTATGATTGTATGGCTCTCCCACCAGGGCACACCAGGCGTGAGGAGAGCCCAGAGAAACCCACAAACCGGAGGGGCGCAGTCCGCATTAACTGAGTCACTTAAACACTCAGCTCCAAAAACCTTCACAAACAGAAGCCGGCTGGGGATGACCCCATCCCGGGCGGCGGTGATGGACACCGC
>NW_005054682.1:115166-142904 GCF_000277835.1 Geospiza fortis | reverse complement strand
GGGGAAGAGGCTCCTCAGGGAGGCGTCTGGCAGCGGTGCCGCCGCTTCCTGGGCAGGCGAGGGAAGGGCGAAGGGATCCCTGCCCCCGGGACCTGGGGGGGCCATGGCCGTGTGTGTCACACCGTGCGGGGTGGGCGGGCAGCGGGACCCTCCGCGTGGCATCGTGGGGACCGTGACCAACAGCTCCGTGTTCCTGGCGTTCCGGCGCTGTGATTCCCCCGCACAAGGGGGACTGGGACAGGCATGTCCTGCTCCAAGCCGCGTGTTGCCCGTGGGGTTCTCTTTCTGTCCGTAAAATGAGGTTGCGGTGCGATGTCAGCTCTGTGGACAGGTAACGTCTGGCTTTCTCGGACGGATGGTATTGCTGTAGGTACAGTAGGATGGAACATCCTGCTGCCTGACAGGTATTTCCAGCTGAATTATTCATTCATACCGGCTCCGAAGGGGTTCTTAAATAGGGGCTGCAGAATTGCTCTGGTAGAATGGATCACTTTCACTGTGTGCTGCTCTGAGTGGGTGGTGCTTTATTACGACTGGGGCAGGAAAAAAGATCTCTAGGTTTTATGGCAGTGGCCCCCGTCTCTTCTTATTTAATCAGTACCTTCTCTACTTTTCCTTGGATATTCATAGTTTTCCATTTTGTTTTTATATTTGGATCATCTAGATCTCCTTTCCTCTCATTTTGGTCCAGTATAGGTACATTTTTTTGTCACTAGTAATAGAATGTACAAAATGAGTGGAATTTATTTAATTTTCCTAATAACCTGGATTTAGTTCAGCCAAAAAGAGTTAAAATGTTAAATTGAACTGTCTGGGATAAAAATTATTCTCCTGAAGTTTAGAAGCATAACTCCCCCTCCCCTCCCCCATTCCATAGTGTGTCTTTCAGAGTTACTGAAATGAAACGAGATCAAGAAATTGAACATACTGTACAGAATGTTCTTTTAGCAGTAGCTTAGGCAGGTAGTCTGATGTGCCTTGGTTTGATTAGCTCTATCTGGCAAATGCGTTTTTGCAATGCTCTTCTTCTAATAGGCAGACTTTTACAAGCTCAACTGCAAAATAGAGGCCGTAGTTTATTAAGAAGTGTCTTTTATAAAACTGTGAAAAGTAGGGAAATAGCAGCTGTGAACCAGGAAAGAGCCACTTTGTAAAAGGACTTGTAAAGCTTTGCTGTGTTGCTGTCTCTGGTCTAGTAAATGACCTTCTACAGCGTGCCTCACCCTAATTCCTGTTGCTCCTTCTGTAAAGGGGAAAAATGGTTACATATTAAATGAGGTTGTTGAGGATACATGAATGACAAATGTTGCCTAAATGTCAGATGTGTGCAGGGTAATACTCGCTTCCTGAAATTACAGCCATGTTAAGCCTGATGTTGTAATTGCTTTCATTTTAGAAATACCAGCTGTAAGATGACCCTTTTTGTTTTCTTACGTGATGTTCTGTTGTCTTTTGATAAGAGATTCAAGGACATTTATGGAGGTTTTTTGTCTATATGTGGCTAATTGCATGATGCTCTAATTACTCTTTCCTATGTTTAGTTAACTACTAATTTAATAATGTTGTTTAGCATGTTAGAAAGGAGTTGTAAACAGGAAGCATAAATGAAAATTTAGTAAGTGAACTAGTAAGTTTATCATGGACATGCTCCCAGGTGAGCAAGATTTTAAGACTGAGTTCTATAAATTAACATTTAAATGCTCAATGTGAAACAATCTTTTTCCTTTTACAAAGGAAACTGATATCTATAATTTTAAGTGGTTTCTTTTTGGTTCAGACTAATTTATTATAATTATTACTATCTTCTAAGTTGCCTGACAACAAAGAGATGTCCTTTTTCTGATTAAATATAGTGTTTTTAAACACACGGTGTTTATCTGAAATCTTTATGTAACTCATTGCCATCTCAGACTGTACCAGTGGTCTGACACTGTACCATTGTGACAATATTATGGATTTTATTGATAAAAATGGTACGTTGGTGCACAGAGTAAGTTCTAGTTACTTCTTAAACTGCTCTAATTTCATACAACAGTGTCTGATGCCCCAGGTTAAATACATTTTATTTTTACAGATCCACTGAGAAGTCTCAGATTCAGTTACAAGAGTTATCTGATTAGCTTGTTCTTAGTCTACAGTGAAGTTTTGAAACTTGTAACAAATTGCCTCTTTTTGCTAATGGCTCTGAGCATCGACCTGAACAGTTACTGCAGTTCAGTGGATGCACAGTAAATTGTGACTTTGAGCCTTTGTGTGTATCATTAAAAGTACAGTGATTTTTGTCTGTGTGGACAGTCTTTAATGGGAGTTTTCTGTAACCCTTTTTTTCTGTGATAATAGAAACCAATGCTTATGAGATCTTGTGTTTTGTTTTCTAACCTCAGTGTTGTTGCTAATTAGCCATTGCTGGACTGGTTTAAATCTGGTTTGCATAACTTCTTTGCAAATCATATTTTTTCTTTAAAAAAGCTAACATACCCCAGACAAGCCTTTAAAGGAAAGAGCACTTATTTTCAAGAATTTTCCCAGAAAAAGCCCAAGCTTGTGCAATGTTCTCCTGGATAAAAACACATAAATATTCTGAAAAGGTACAAGTAATGTAGAACAAGGGAAAAGAATGGATTTGCTTTAGAAAATTCTGATATAGCATCTTTAGTAATCTGAAGCCTTTAAAGGCAAATGCTGGAGAAATAGTAAACAGTTGTTCTCAGAACAGCTGGAAACACAGGACTTGCCTTATGAATGGAAGAGCAGGTAAAAATAGTGTAAGGAAGTTCAGTTAAAAATGCACAGAAAATACATCATTGCTGTACCAAGTGTTAAATTATTAAAGCCTTTCCCTCAATGTCCAGATATTAACTATTTGCATCATAAACTTGGAAGATTTGACTTTATTAATAATACTGACATCTTAATTGCCATGATTTACCTTTCACTTCCCTTTAGTTTAAATACTACAAACCCTGGATTTGTTTATGAAACTGTGAGAATATTTAGAGGGATGGTTTTAGGTTTTTTTATCACCAGAATAACTTCTCATATATTCTGTAAAGTTAGGCGCATAAGTTTTGTACTTGTAGGTATTTACATCGGATTGAATGCAGAGGTGATGTAATGAATGACGCAAACAACTTCAGTAAAGAGTGTAGGACGTTGGCTTTCACTGTGCTTCTGTGTCATGCCTCGAAAACTGCTGTGCTGGGCTACCATCAGATTTCATGCACACAAGAAAATAAAGTGCTACTTGAAAAATCTTGTTCCACCAATAGAATTTTTTTAAAAGGTGTGTCTAAGCAGCTGTTTAATAAAATAACTGTGTGAGGTGACAATGCAGAATTCATGGCCAGTTTGAACTTGTATCACAGAATGCAAGCTAGTAACAATATGAAAACTTCTTGCAAGTTTCACCCCAATATTTTCAGTCAGTGGGGTGGGGGTTGAGGAAAATATTTACAGGCCACTGAAATCTCCAGAAAAAACACATACACTCTTGGTTACACTTCCTTCTATTCCTTACCTGTGCTTCTAGTGTTAGTGGAAGTTCTGTGTTTCCAGCTGTTCTCAGAACAATTTCTTATTGCACAATCTTTGCTCAACACTGACACTGTTTTTATTTAATGATTTGGCAATAATTTGTTCTTATTTAAAAGCTTTGTCCAGAAAAAAGTATTAAACTATTTTTATGGTGTGTTCCAAAAAAAGCCAAAGCCCCAGCCTTAAGTGAGGAAAGCTTTCAGTGAATTGGAACTTGGATGGTTATGCACATTGGTTCTGTAGTGTTAAATGTCATAGTACGGGATGCTATTTGTGTTGTTTCAAAAAAGAAAAACAAATTAGTGGGTACTGTAGCTATATAATAAATTCTGAGATATAAACAGAGTAAAATTATTGGTAGTTAATAAAGTATTTAGTGGTTCAGTTGGTGAAATGCTGTTGAAGATAAAAATTTCAGTAATTATTTAAACTGAGAAATGTGAGTACCATAATTGAAACTGGAATGAGTAGACAGTAAAAATAATTTCCTCTGTCCACTAAGAGGTTGTCAGTCCTTTACATAACTTTTGGTAATCAGTCTGTACTGATGTGTGCTTTATTAGCTTTGGTATATAACCATGTTAGAGTAAAGTAAGATAAATTTTAATTTTAAAATTTTAATTTTTTAATTTTACCAAGATGAGTTAATTTAATCTTGGGAGTTTATTAATAAAATTTTGTCTTGAATATCAACTGAAGTTTAAAATTTATAGTCTTCATTCAGTAAAGATAAATAAAATAGAAGTTATGGCTTTTGGCCCTAAGGAGTCACATTTGCTTGTTTTTCTATCTGCCTGTATAAATAGAATTTTGGGAAATACTTTGTTGTGCAGCAGCTGCAGAATTTTTGAGCTAGGATGGAAGAATTCACTTCAGAGAAAGAAAGCTGTAATGGAAAAGGTTATTGAAACAAGTGTCCCCTGAGTACTATCAGCAGCTCTTCCTTACAAATAGACCAACTATACAGCTAAAATGTGAAAATCCATGGATGCTTTCAACCTGTCATGTTGAACACTCGTGAATATGTGTATGATTTCAATCAGGAAAATAAAGTAGACAGGTGTTTGTTGTAAAGAAAAGTAATTCTGGTTGATTACAATTATTTTTTGCTCTGAGTTTTATAGTATCTTATGCTTGTGTTTAGGCCTAGCTATTCAAGTTCTGAGAAGAGAAAAATATAACACAATACATTTGCAAAAGCCAGGGAATGTTGTCTTGTTAAGCTGCTCCCTTGGAAGGCTCTGTGGGTTTGTCATTAATAAGCTAAAGCAGCTTAGCTCAAACAATGTGTGAAACTCAGTGATCAAGTGTTTTCTCTAGTTGTTTGCTCCAGTTCTACCAAGTGAAGAGTTTTAGACTAAAGGATCTTCACGATGTATTGTACAGGTCTAGGCCATACTGGTGACTACACCCAGAGACTGAGATTAAATTACCCCTGTTCATGTGAAAGAGAGAAGGCACAAGTGCCAATGAATTTACCCAGTTATGGCTCTGTGCAACCAGCGTAAATGCCTTCAGATCATTAGATCGTGTCTCTCACACAGCCTTGGTTTACAACTGAGAGATGAGCATTCAAGCAGATTACAGGCTAAAATTTCCACTAGGGCAGAGGGGAAGAGGATGACGAAAGTACTTGGAGCAGAAATTTTGTGTGTCTTGCATGGCTTTGAAGTAGGGAAGGACTGTGACAGAACTGTCAGCTGGATATATAGTTTTTGTCTTTTGAAGGGAGGAAGAAATAGTATTATCTATTCACTGAAACCTATTACAACTTCATTTGCTGAAAGCAAATGAAAAATAGGTTAAATGCTTCAAATAAAAAGAGCCAGTAGGCAACATTTCGTGATCAATGAAGGTCACGTAACGTGTCTTCTGCCTGCTTTTGATAGTTGAAGGCTTTCAAAAGGTATTCTGGAATCTGTTCGAGCCTTTGCGGTTGTTTGGGTTGTTTGTTTGTTCGTTTTTTTTTTTTTACTTTGCTTTGTTAAAGAATATGTTCTGGAATCTGTGCAAGCCTTTGCAGTTTAGTTTTTTGTTTGCTTGTTTTTCCTCAGGTGACCTTAATTACTGGTATGAAAAACAGGTATCAGTCAGGGATGGCAGGGAAAGAAGGGAGAGAACCTTATAATTTACCTTCCTTAAAGCAATATTAATGTGTTAGTAAAGGAAGGACAGAAGTTAGTGGTGGTAAGTCAGGAATTGTGAGATGCCTCATTTTTGCTAATTAATGATCTCATTGAGGATACCAGCTATTCATCCTTTCATACACAGTACTAAAAAATAATTGTTTCTCCTTGGGTGATTACAAATACAAAGTTGTTTGTAATCTTTTTTTATTCAATTTAATTAAAAGCACTGCTTAATCAGCTTCAAGAAGAAAATCTGTATATGTGTCAGTAAATGATGATAATAGTTTAGTAGAGCATAGCAAATATTGTCCCTGAAAGTGCTGTAATAAAATGCTTCATAGAATTTGATGCTACTTGTTCATATTGATTTATTTATTTCTTCTTCATTAGGAATTGGTGGCCAGTAATAAGAAACCTAAATCCATTCAGTTTCCTTGCCCCTTCTTAAGTTAAAAACTCCCTCTGTCATATTTAGGGTATGGATTGAATGAGTGTTTAAATCTTGTTGCTATTTGCTACTTCCAACATTTTACCTCTTTTTCTTTCTAAAATGCTTTTTATCTTGGTTACCAGCTATTGGAATGTTTTTATAAGGATGAGAAATTCCATGGTAAACATATGGTTGACCTCATTGTGCCAACCTTCACTATTTTCTTAAATTAATTTTTGTAACTGAAGCAATTCAAGTAGTGCCAGACTCTTTTCTTTAAAAGATAAAATTATCTGCGGTTGACTTTATTACTGTGTGAGGCTTGTGCTGGGCGTTGGTACATTTAAAGACTCCATTTACAGAGCAGATGACTCGCTGTCAGTTTCATCTTATCCTGTAATAGTGGATTCTACTTAATTTTCTTTCAAATGACAGGTTCATTGTAAAAAATTTGATTATCTGGTGAAAAGCTTTTCAGACTGTGAAGTACAGAATGTTTCCTTTGTGTGTGTGTAGTTACTGTGATTTGTCTTTAATTATACTGTAGTTACGATTTCAGGTTGATCTTGTCTCTTAGTGAGTTTAGTCAAGTGTATTATTCTCTTTTAAAGAGGATTGTTGCTTTGACCTTTCAGTCAAATATTTTAGAAAATCTTGGAGCATATGAAGATAATATTCTGTTATCAAACTGAGAAATCAACAATCCTTCCTCCCATCACCCTCAATCCGTAACTGGATTTTTGAAATTTTTAAATGCTCAGAAGAACAAAAGATGAATGATAGGAACTTCAATAAACAAGGTTTATGCATTGCCATTTGGTTCCTTTAAAATGAGAGAAGTGTGCAAAATGCTTGAGGTTCAGATCTTGAAGTCAGGATTGGTCTGAGGAAATAACATTAGAACTCAGTTGCCAGATGTTAACATGTTTTATTAGAAATGAGGAGGAGACTAATCTGCTTCTGCATTCTCAGTATAGATTGAAAACCTGCTATTCAGCCAAAAATAGATAAAACTGAAAAACAATTCTTTGAGCTAAAATCCCAGTATTACTTTTTAATAAGGACAGAGTATTTTCTGGAGCTGTTTTCTTATGCATCTTACTGACGCTTTAATTGACCACATCCAGACAATTATCGATCTTTCCTCCTCTGTGCCTTGACTAAAGCTTACTAGAAAAACTTTGATAGGAAGAATTCAGGCAGGATTGTGATAATCAAGTATCTGGATGGTTTGTGTGTTTGAGAGTCTGGAGCAAATGATCTCACATGAATTATGGGATATAATCTGCAAGGACTTTCTTGAATGACCTGGTTGACTGGTTGACTGGGAAATAAAGAGGTTTTTATTTGTAGGAGCTGTCATTCTCTAGATTTCTTAAGTAGTGAGATGGAGTGTAGCAGGTAACTTTTTCTTAAATGTCACCATTGTTAGTTTTATGTTGTTTCTCTTCTGTTTGACAGCTTTTTGGTATTTTAATTAGAGAGTAATGTGCAATGAGTTCCTGGAATACTTCAACTGTTTAAAATATGTTGGATTTTTTCTTCTGTAGACGAGTTTAGTTTGAAAAGCATAATTATCTACCTGGTGTTTGGAACTTCATATTCTGGATTTGAGGCACTTTTCAATAAGAAACATGTGAATGGAAGAAACTGAAATACTGAAAATAGAGTTCTAGTGGTCATATGCTCTCAGGCTGGGAGCTGATACTAACAGTCAGGCTTTGCTTTTGAATCAACATGGCGGTGTTGTACAACACTGTCATTGCAGCCTGGTTTCAGCTCCTGTTTTGCGACAAGCTTGCTGTTTGTTTCTGCACAGTGACTGTCTCCTGCGTGCAAGAACTTCTCCAAACAGCAAGGATGTTTTTTGTGAAACATTTCATAACTTGAATGTGGGAGGAGGTGACAGGCTGTAGCTCATAAGCAAAATGTAAATTCTTTGCCAGGATGTTATCATATTACTGTCAGTGTTTTGGTGCTAACAGAGTTTGGGCCCATTTAAATTTGTGGATGTGGAAGAGAGTTTTGGTAGTTACAGAAGAAATAGTGTTAGGTCTCCCTAGGGTGCAGCAGCTCTACACACACACACACACACACACACACATACATACATATATATATATATACAGCAAAATAGAAGAATGGAGCCCCTATGGGATTATTGTTTAGCTTCTAACTATTTATGAGTTAGTTTTCTTCCTCTTTGATCTTTGAGTCAGATTAATATTTGAGTTTACAGTGTCCAGGAAGGCTTGGCCTTGGAAGATTACTTCTTTCTTACATTCACAGTTTCTTACAACAAAGAGAAGGGAATTTGAATGCATAGAAATAGAAGGTTTGTAATACAATTCAAGTGCAGATGTTTTGGTCCTCCATGCTTCCTAGTCTGTGGAGTTGTATTCCATCTTTGTTTCTTCATAATATCGTGATACTCCCTTACTGGACATGGCTAGTTGAGTTCCTGCCAGTCTAGGTGAAATGGCCACCACATTTCAGTTAAATTGCCCACCACATCTTGTTTTAATGGTAAAATAAGATGTGGCAATGAAACATTTCCTCTAGCAGAAATGAAAGGAATCCGCTTGTCCATTTGCCACTTTTTGCTCTGCTTGTGTGTTTCTGCTCTACTGATAGTTTTGCTTTTCCCCTAGCTATTTTCTACCAAATTCTTACCACTTCCTTTAATATATCATGTCTTTTGTGACTCTGCTTTGGGCTCCTTCTTCCTTTATTCTCTATGAAAAGGAAGATCACTGAAATAGGTTGTTTGTAGGTAAGGTATTTGACTAAGATAGCTCATCATTTAGTTTACTCATTTAAGATATTGCTGTTTTAAGACACTGCACATTTTGTGCTCCATTTCTTCAAACATCAAAAAGTGAAGTATTCAAGAATTGCAATTTTATTTTCTTTGTATTATTTATGTTTTCAAAGTTTGTAATTTCAACTAATAGGTAATAATAATCCAGGAGTAAGGGCATACATTCAAACTTGATTGGATTAATGTGTTAATATTTTACTGCTAATCAACAGCCAATATACCACTGTATGTACACTTTTCCCGCTCCAGTTATGAAGAATAAAATGTTACCTGAAGCAACGCTTACTGCTTGGCCTAGACGCTGTCAGCTGTATGTACGTAAGTTGTACTTGGTAGTGACCCCTCTAACTTCACTGTACATGTTTTTGTTTGCCCTTAGCTCTGTTAAAGTTTAACTCTCCATGCTCCACTTTTTTAAGGGAGGGGCAAAGCTGTTGTAAGAGTTCTGGCAATGGGCTTAGAACTGACATTGTGATACTCCTTTTTAAAGGCATTGAGAAAGGTAATTTTCACATGCCTCCAAGAGCTAGGGAGGTTTTCATGGTGGGTAAAGAAGATACCTTTGCATTACTTCATTGTGAGGGACTGTGGTTAAACTCTGTTGTTCTCTCTGTCCATGGGTGTCTCTTGTTTATAGTAGAATCAGAAAAAAAAAAAATCCCTGTTTTTGGGCAATGTGATGGTGATGATTCCGTGTATGCTTTAGGAATATAGGTTATTGACACTTGAGATAGCTCACAGGGACACAGACACCAGTGAAATGATTTTGTATCTGTTAATAAGCATTTATGTGCTATAATATCCAGCTCAGTCATACACAGTGAACAAACTACCTGTTTCTAGGGCTGGTTTTGAAATACCAGTATTGAAAACTTGTAAATTTCTTCCTGTCCTATATTGCTGCCCCCTCTCTCTTTTCACGTGCTGCATCTTTTTTATGTGCAGGGCCTGCCTGCTTCTTTATGTGATTCACCGAGAATCAACTCAAGTGGGAATTCAGCTGTGGCATTTGAGGTGTTACCTCTGCAGTTCCAGAGGTGACCAAGTGAGATATGTGCCAGTTTGGAGAAAGAGGAGTGTGTATTTTTGCTAGAAGCTGTTGGCTTCGGACATACATTTAACTTGAACCACGGCAGACAGTGAGTGCTGTCTATCAGGATAGAAATTATAGAGGTAGTTGTGAGCTGTCGGGGGAGCTGTCAGGAATTTTACTCCACTGGCACCAGCTGATTTTGTACTCTTTTTTTCCATATGCTGTAAGAAGTCTTAAGAGTTTGATACTTTAGAAAATCTGTGGAGGATCACTGAAGGAGTTGCACAAATCCTGTTTGACAGAATTAGCAACAGGATACAAACCATTGCTATGTCAGTCATGTCTCAAGTACTTGAATAAACTTCTTTTGGAAGTGATGCTTGGATCAGTCTTAAGCTGTGTTCTTTGATTTCATCCCTGATTCATCCTGTGCTGTAGAGATAGGTATAAGTAAGGAATAAGTAATTTTGGTTTCAAAGACTTCCACTTGAAAATACTTCTATAAACTACTGGTTACGTCACTCCTTTGCATTTTGCATGTGATTATTCCTTTAGTAGAAGAACTATGGTGTTAAGCAGTCTCGGGTTTCTGATATTCTTACTCAGCTGTTCTGTTTCCTTCTAGATTGTGAAAATTTTTATCATATTAATACATTTTCGTTCTGGTTTACTTTAAAGTTGTATTACAAGAATGTTTAAGCATAAGATTCTCTCTCAAAAATAAGGAAAATGTCAAAGTTAGATTGCCTGTGCGTCCTTCATGTATTCCCCTATAAGTCTGCAGCCTGCTTTCTTCCAGTCCCTCCTAATAGAAAGGAGGAAGGTGCTTCTGTATGAAATCTTTTGATGAGTTAGCAGAAACATTGAAGAAAGTGTCTTGTAATGTGAAAAGGACAGTAAAACAAGCACAGCTCCCAAGAGAATATCAATGTATGGAAAACATCTGTTTGAGGGTTGTTTTAGGCATGAATAGCTGCATTAGCTTCTATTTTGACTTGAAGGAGCTGGTTGAGAGGCTGAAAGCAACTTCAGTGTGATTAAAAAAGTATTCCTCATTCATGGTGTAAGGAAGAAGCTGAAAGCAGTTGCAGTATTGACTTTAGTTAGGCATGTCTTAATATAGCTGGAGTGTTGAAGGGCTACAGGTTTTTAGACAAAAATACTGAAGTCTGACAGGCTGTCAGGCTGTCTCAATATGGGAAAAAAATAAGAATAATAGTAAAAGTCAATGTGGCACCATGAGGGCCTGTTCAGTGACATGAAGGTTGAGGAGGCTTTGTATAGAAAAGTGAAACTAAGTAATTCCTGTTAAAAGGATAAGCATTTAAGAGACAACTCTACTCACGATTAGTTCTTTTGAATTGGTGTGTTTGAAAAGCATTAAAAGATGTTCTTATAAATCATTAGAAAGATGACGAAAGGGATGAGCCTGTAAATAGGAAAGGAAAGCAAAGCGAAGAATAGGTGACAAATACTTGAATTGATGACAAAGCATGCCAAACAAAAAGGGCAGATTCAATGCCTTTTAGACACTGGATATTATGTCAGTAATTAAAATTTAGCTATGTGGGTTGATTTGCTTTTTAAACATCTTTAAGCAACTGAATCTTTGGTTTTTTGACAATTCTTTTGAGTGAGTTTCCAGATGATAAATATTACTTCTGTTTTTCTACTATTATGTGAAAATTTGACTTCTGGAAATCACTGGACCAAATAGTCTTTGATACCTATAGCAAACAATCAACAATTAGCAAAGACTATTAGCCAAATGTATTTAAGAAAAAAATCACATTGAATTAACGTGATTTTCTTCTTGTATTGGGCCGTAGCTGTTGTGAAGGAGGAGCAGTAGCTATATTTTGACTGTACAAAAATTTTCCACGTATGTTGATTCCACATATGTGACATTTGAATAAGCACACAAGAAAAATATGGTATCAATCATGTGGACTCTGTTTTTTCTGAAACCATAAAGACCACAAGTTATCAAAGTTGTAGCTGGTTGTTTAGACTGGGTGTCTGATTGAGAGAGGGTGTTTGGTTCTGTTAACAGAGTGAACCTGCCAAAGGGTATTTTGAGGGCAGTCTGCATTGGCTTGGAAGTGTTTACTTGAGTAGAGATTGGGAAAGGTGAGATGTAACTTAAAGTAAATAAAAGAACACTTTCACATCCATGAAGCCTAAGAGAAGTAATTTGACCATAATTCATTCAACCCACCTAAATCTCTTATTGTAAAGAAAAGACTTCCAGTTGTAAAGGTAAGAGATAAAGTGATGTGAAAAAATGTTAAAGGCTTTTAGCACAACTTCCTTTTATGTTAGGAAGATGGAGAGGTATCTTTAAATCCTAACTTTATAAGATTCTACGAATGGGAGTTAAAATTGTCTGACAGGTGTTAATCTGTTATATTTTGTCCTCCTATGTATATTGCTGCTAATTTTCTAGAATGTTTGTGAAAACAAAAACAATAATTCTGCACTCATGGCTGTCAAATATAAGAGAGGTTTTTCCACTGCTGAAAAGTTTCTTTTCAAATGCTTGATTTGAGAATCTTGCAGTTGCAATGTGTTTTTGTAGCTATTGTGTATGGGCTTGATATATCAGAGTCACTTTTTTTAAAGTACATTTTAGTCTTGAAGCTAAGAGTGGGTGTTTAGGCTATGTTGCTGTAAGAAAATCATTGTCCTTTGTAACCTTTTTGGTCAGCAAATACTATTCAACACTGAAGAGAAATTAATTTCAAGTTTTTAAATTCAAACTTTAGATGTTTTCTGAATTGCTGTGGTAATGAGGAACTCAGTTTCCTAATTAAACTGTATCAATCTGGTCTTTAAGGGCTTCTTTTAAGAGCTTTTTTTTATAACTAGATTAGTCTCCTGATAATCCAGTTTCTGTATTAATGAGACACAGCAAAAGACAATTATTTTAAGAAAGAGAGAAAGAAAAAAAAAATAGTCCTTCATAATATCTGTGGAAAATATCTTCAAGTTTTCTGAATATCCCTAGCTGCAGGTTAGGCTGTCTGTGCAAGCATGGAGCCAGCAGCTCGAGGAAGGTGATTCTTCTCCTCCCTCTGGTACTTGAGAGCACATCTGGAGTGCTGTGTTCAGGGAGCTGCAGTACAAGACAGACTTTGGGGTTTTGGGCTGAATCCAGCAGTTTGGGATGGGCAGGATGGCTGGGGCAGAACTGTGTGACCCCCAAAGAGACTGGGTTTCTTCAGCTATAAGAAGAGAAGGCAAATGAGAGATCTTGCTGATGCCTGCAACAATATAATAGGAAGATATAGAGGGAAAACAGAGTCACTATGGGAAGCCAAAGGGCAAGAGATACAAATTGGAACATGAGGTATTTCGGTAAGATACAAAAGAAACATTTTATACCATGGGTAGTGAAACACTGGAATGCATTGACCAGAGAAGTTGATTTAGAGATTATTTTTAAATATTACTTATTCTCTCTCTTAAAACATTTTTTTAGTAGGCACTTTGTGCCCTCTGCAGTTTTGTTCCAGTGTCTATGGAGTGCTCTCATGTTCTGGAAGGGTCTATAGGCAGCTCTTTGTTATTCTGTACAGAAATAATTGAGTTGATGTTTGATTAAAAAAACCCCAATATTTGAAGATGTGTGGTGAAGGCCTGTTAAAGATACCCAGATATGCTCATCAGATTAGGAAAGATTAACTTCTATGGTGTGGAATAGTGGAGTGTTTTGAAATATAGAGTCTATTTATTATTCCAGCTGCGGAAAAAAACCCAACAAATAATGGACTTAATCACATCTTAAATATGTGTCTGTTGGTTCAATAGAAGTAATTATATTCATATATAAACTAATTTACTTCTATCTCTAGTGGCAAGATTAATAGTTAGGAAATCTTTAAAAGCATTTTTTCCACTTGAACTGTTTAACAGTTTCAGACTTCCTGTAATTGAGGACTGGAGAAATCCAGGAATTTATTACAAGATACTTCTTTTGGTCTTTAATATCAAAGCAAATTATCCAGATAGTCAGTATAGCTGGAGATAAGAAAAATGAAGATGTTCTCTGCCATTTCTAATAGCAGTTGTTGCTCTTTTGAATAATTCTAGGGTAAGAGCCTCTTTATTTGGGAGGGGAGCAGTGCTGAGATACATAAAATCCATCAAGGTGTAACATAATGGAATACAGGTTCTTTAGGCAGACATAGGGTTAGAGAGGTTCCTGTAAGGCAGAAGGAAATAATGCCTTTTGCTGAAACTTGGTTTTGTTTGGGATATTGCCCTGAATCAAGAACAGATCCAGAAGAGTTGTATGTTTTTTCACCTCTAAATCTCATCCTTCCCTATCCAGTGAGGAGCTGTGTCTAGGAGTTTACCATTAATCAGAATTGCACTGGAGTTTCCTATGCTTAATAGATAATCATAGTCAGGGTTTTTTGTGGAGTCCCTTATTTCAATGTGATAAATTTATTTGCTATAAACTGTTTTCATTGTAACACTGACAGTGTTAGTCTTGCTTCTCTGGGTTATTGAGTTTCCGTAACTTAATAGATAACACATTCATTTTCTACTGAACATGCTCTTTTCAGCTTTATATGGGAATGGCATAGATTTTTTTCTCTTGTATTGATATTTCCACTGAGGGCTGCATATAGAGGTCAGATGGAACTGATTGTAGAATGGTTTGGATTTGAAGGGACTGTAAAGATCATTTCATTCCAACCCCATTGGATGTGACTCTCCAACAAATTCCTTATCCACTGAACAGTCCACTCATCAAATCCATTTCTCTCCACTGTAGAGAGAAGGATCTTGTAGGGGACCATGCCAAAGTCTTACCAGAAGTCCAGCTAAATGGCATCTGTAGCCCTTCCCTTGTCCACTGATGAGTGACTCTATTGTAGAAGATCACTAGGTTGGTCAGGCAGGACTTGGCCTCAGTGAAGCCGTGGTGGCTGTCCTGAATCCTTCTCTGTCCTGCATGTGTCATAGTACAGCTTCTTGGAGGATGTGTCTCATTAACTTCCCAGGCACAGAGGTGAGCCTGACAGGACTCAGTGTCCTCCTTTTTACCCTTTTCCAGTCAGCTGGGACTTCACCTGACTGCTGTGACTTTTCAAATATGGAAAGTGGCTTGGCAACTAAATCTTCCAGTTCCTCTCAGGAGTCTGGAATGGAGCTTGTTGGGTCCCAGAGACTTGTTTATATTCAGTTTCCTCAAGTAGTCATGAACCTGACCTTTACTTAAAGTGGGAGGGACTTCGTTCCCTCCTGCTGTCCATCCACTTGAGTGGTGTGGGGAGAGAGGTTGCTGTTGGAGACTGAGGCAAAAAACCCACAATCCTGTTGTTGAGTACTGTGGCCTTCTGCTCATCAGTTTTTTCCAGTTGTCCAGGATTTTTTGTGGATGGGAGGAATTATACCTCTTTGACTTTCTTTTGCTGGCTTATGTTAATACATATTTGAATTGGCTAACTGGAAAATAATAATTTCTTTAAAAGTATAATTTGTTTGATGTGACACATTTGACCCAAAGTGTAAATAGTTTTTCTTGCTATTTCTCTGGGATGTTTTGTGAATTTTGTTTTGAATTGCAATCAATGAGAAGTAGCATGTTGTCTGTATGTATTATTTATGCTGAATGGACAGGCCCTCATGCCAGTGTCAGCAAATGTTTTAGGATCAGAGGAACAGAGCACTTCTGTGGTACTGTTGTTCAAATATATATTTTAATTTGTTTTTCTTTTTGCTACTGGCTTTTTTGTTTAGAAAGGACCATAAACTTAGTATGTGAGAACCAAAAACCTATGAAAGAGAGGATATTTTTGCACTAGTGATATGGACAAAAGCATGACTGAGTCTGTGTTAGACAGAAAAGGTGGTTGCTGGAGAAAGGGCCAAAGGTGCAAACTTGAAATTAGGTAATATTTTAAGTGTTGGTTATTTGAAATTTTTTTAGGATACAGAACAGACAATATTTTGTCTCTTCAAATTACTGCCAGACACTGATAGCTTAATGTTTCTGATTTTAATTAAATTCTAAAATGTGTCTTAGGCTCCTTTTTATAAGACAAAGTTGTATAGTTAGTCTACATGTATGAGTAAATGGATCTACTGAATGATTTGCTGTTCTTATATACGTATGTTCTTTGCTATTTTGTAACCAATGTTTCCAAATCTCCTCTTTAGGGGAGTTTGAATTTCCATTGTCAAATGTTCTTATCTCTGAACTTATATTTCTCTACGTCATAAAGTGTACACAGGTTGATTGCCTTTGAGGCTTGTTTGATGGTGGTCTGGGGAAGTGCCAGAAAGGGAATTGACTTCAAAATATCTCTGCCATTCAAATTAAGGGTTTTTAAAATGGTTTTGCAACTTTGCTCCTTTGCATTTTAATTCATAATAGTGGTGTTGGAAACACTGTTAATGTTTTCTTAATCTGAGGAGAAAGGAAAAGGTAAACACTAGAATTCTAACATGTTTTTTTAATGTGTGAGCAATGTAGACAGCTTATGAAAATGTTAGCATTGGATTTTCAGTTTGTTTATGTTATATCTCAGTGCCAGGTAGGAATTTTCAATATAGATTCCCAAGGAAGTTTTTAGGGCTGCTTGATAGAGACAGAAAGTTATTTCAGTACTTTCAGAATGTTTGTTGTGAGTGTATAAGGGCCTTTTCTTTGTGAGTTGTGTGGTTGAATTTATTGTAGTCTGATTTCAAATATGTTTGATGGGATACTGAATCATTTCTGTGTTGACAAATCAACACTTTATTTTCCCCTGGGAATTTTTTTAAGTTCTACTAGGCACTGGAAAACAGCTACAAGTGTGTGATAAACTTGTGTTTTTAAAAAATTGATATTGAATGGAAATGAGGTACTAAATCCCCAAACCATATATTTTTATTCCTTAGGAATATAAAATAATTTTGACTTGTAGTGAGGTTGAAGTGAACTTGTAGATGGTAACCATAAAATTGTTGGCAGGAAAAAAGGACTGTAGAAATGAGAAAGCCTTGAACTTTTTATCATCTAGATGGCTTGCAAATGACAAAACATATTGTGTAACTTTATGTGGAGAAAATTGACTCTGAGAGCAGTGCCAATGACAGCACAGAGGCTCCATTTCCCTTGCTCAGTAGATTTTAAGAAACTGTTCTGGTAGTTGTTACAGAAACACCTTCTTGCAGTGACTGATTTATCTCTGTCAAAATAGGCAAGAATTACCTGAACTACTGCCATAACACTTTTTAATAAGTGCTATGACTCTGTAGGTTCTAAGATGCAGTTAGTGTAAAGTTTTTAGTTTGTGTTGTGCAATCCAAATAGTCTTGGTTTAGTTTTCCGTTCTGTCCTCTGGGATGACTTAGACCTAAGCAAAGGCTTGCACAGATGCCAAATGGAAATGTCTCAGGTTACTTAGAGGAGGGAGTTGTGTTGTTAAAGTCTTGTAGATTTAATTATAAATCTAATGATGTTGTGTAAATATGAAATGTTTGCTGCTAGGAGTACAGCTCTTACAGATATTTTTGTTATACAACAAATTCATTTATACCTCCATGTAGTTTGTAGCACAACAGCTTTTCCCTTTGCAATGTTGCAAATGTAAGTGCTGCTGTATTTTACCCAAAAAGTAAGTTTAAAGCTTGTAACTTATTTTGTCTTTATCTTTTCAGTTGAATTTCTAGGAGTGAAGTCATCCTTCTTTCTCACCTTTCAATTTCACTTGTTTTTAAATTGTCAAGTAAAACTTCTTTTACATTTCAAACATTGATTAAATGTACTTAAGTGTGCATGTTTACTGTTGAACTTTATTTAGTATTTCAAATATTCCATACAATTTCTTTATAGAAACGATTACAAAAAGAACTATTGGCATTTCAAAATGATCCACCTCCGGGAATGACTCTAGATGAAAAGAGTGTACAAAATTCAATTACACAGTAAGTATATATACTATTTTATTTCTGCTATCATGATGAAAAGACTAAATAATGAGCAGTTATCTTCACACTTCCACCACTTACTCCAAGTAACATTGTGAATTTTGCTTTTAGTCTAGGCAATGAGACATTGTTCTCCTTAGTAAGCATATTGCCCTATGGTGTTGGACACTTTCAGGAACAGGGTAGTGAATTTACTAAATTTTATTAGGCATTTTACTGTCTAACAAACTGTCAATTAGTAAAAGCTTCTGCATATTTAGAATAAAATAATTTATTTATCTTCCATAGCTACTAACCTCCAAAACTCGTCTAGATTTATTGAAAAAATGGAGTAGCTGTTTTAGAGTTCTGTGACATTTGAATAGAATATATGTCATAGCTGTTAATTTTCATTACCTTCTTTCTCTAAGGCAAGTGAAGAAAACTTCTTAAAAAGCAAAGTTTTCTGGGTACACTTGTTTACACTTTTTCCCCTGCCTTGGCTTTCTTGGTGATTTGTGAAATGGAAAGAGAAACATGGTAAAATATTCTGTGTCTGTTGAAATGGACAGGGGTTGTTCTTGGTATTAATCTAATTTTTAATTGACAGAAATTCAAAAGATTCAGTCTGTGTTGACATTTTTTTTTCTCATAAATTTCTTAGTTTCATTTCAGAGAAATGTTAAAAATTGAGCACATGTAAACATTGATGAGAGTATGATCTCAGACTATAAGTTCTGGACTATGTTATTGATTAATGGAGCAGCTTAAACATAGAGCCGAATTTTGATGTTTTCACATCTGCATTTTGGGTGGTGGCATTCAGACCATGTTACATGAGGCTTTTCTGAGACTCATATAGACTGCTATATACATATAGCATGAGTTAAACACTCACTGCTTTTTAAATTATGCTGGCCTTTGTGATAATTCTGATGAATATGACTAAAACTGAAATAGCAGTTTTTAGTTTTCTGCAAAAATGAGTCAGTCTAATATTGTAAATGGTATCCACTTATTTCAACAAAAAAAGTATTAAATCAAAGTTTAGAGCAGATTGCAAAGGATATCTCTGTTTCCACCTCATTGTAATTTCTGCCCTGTACAACTTTTATACCTTTCAATACCTTGCACATAAAATCTTGCTATTTACTGTCATGCTAGATTTTGATACTGTTGCTGTTTTAGAAGCTTCTTGTCAAAAGTAAGATGATATTTTTTTCTCTTTGAGGGTTTTTGGTATCAGGTAGCATGTTTTGAGTTCATTAATCAAGTTACAGTTGGAATTGGTTGTGTTAAAAATTTGTGTAGCCATACTTGCTTGGGTTTTAAAGATGTTGAATAAAATAATTGGATCCCATGATGTAACTGGGTAATTTAAAACATTGAGCAATCTTTAATTTTAAATATACAAGGATTAGAAATTTGAGAAGGCTAAACTGTAAAGCACACAGGAAATATGGGTTCTACTGATTCCTTGACCATAAAAGGAGCAATGTCCAGGCAAAGTTATCTTCTACTTAGTAAAGTAAACTATTTAAAAAACTTGAAAGTGGAAGTTCTGAATCACAAGAACCAATAAATCTAAAGAGTATTGCTGCACTGTGTGTATAAATGTAAAAGCAGAAGGCATAAGACGAGATAAGTGATCTGGAGTGCAGATAGATTAAATCAAAGGCATCTTCACAAAGTTAAAATATGAAACATACTTCATCAGCCTTCACTGTATTGCCACTGTGCTACTGTTGAAGATGCATTCCTCTTGAAGGGTGTGAGAGCTAGCAGTTTTTCTCAAAAAATGCCAAAATCCAAAGCAGAGCAGCAATAATAAAACCAGCAAATAAAAAAAGGCCAAAGAGTGACAGAGGGGAAAATAAAAAATGTGCATGGCTTAAATACAGAGGGAGAGTATGTCTTACAGGAGGATCATCAGAGCTGCCAGCTGGAGATGTCGACTTTTCTGAGTACACTGCTGTTCTGCAAAATCTCAGCTGCCTTCCTTGAGTTGATGTAAACCGTATCTGAGTATTTTTGTAGTCTCTTTACCTTATTGTGTTGCTTAGCTCTGTAAAACTCAATCAAAGGTAAAAAACCAAAAATGGGAACTTGATGTTGCAAAGGGTGGTATTAAGTGGTCAACAGAACTGTAAAACTGTGGAATTTTAATAGCAGAATGTTGCTGTATGTGTCAAACAATATGCAAAGCATCTGGTTTTAGCTGTACTAGAAAGGCCACAATGGAAACCCAACAACAATAAAACTCCCCCATGCAACATCACCACCCTCTTCCCCAGCAACTCCAACTGACTCCCATCAGTTACTTTACTGGTATTATGGTGGAAGGAGAAGCAGCATAGGAAAAAGAATACTGGTATGTTGAGTTGTTATCTTCATTACAGATTCAAATTACTCTGGTTTTGTATTTTGTTTTAATTTGCCAGGACCTTTTAATTTTTATACTATTAACTTTTCCATTTTTGGTTCCATTACCTGCAAGATACCATTTAATTTCTGAGTTTTTCACAAATACAAGTACAAGATGAGCTTTGCCCTTTCCCCTTGGTTACAGATTTTATTTTAATAAACTGTATTGAATTTTCCTTGACAGAGAAGTAAAACAAGCCAAAAGAGAATGTGTACTAGTTTGTTTCTTTCCAAACCTTTTAAGTTTTCAAGCAGGAGTTTTTTTTCAGCTTTGTTGTCTCACATTAGCAGCCATTTCTTGGGAACTGACAGGTCTATGTATAGTTCAAGTCATAATTACATTTACAGTTTGCATCAGTGCGTCAGTGCCTGTATGCAAAACACCAAGCTTGTTTCTTTTAAATACAGGCTTGATGTATTGCTCACCTTTGTGATTGTTGCAGTGTTAGAAGAGAAGTTAGATGGTCTGGCTGTGATTGATACTTGGTTTGATTAGTCCAGTGCTCCAGGAAGTACAAGTATTAATTTGTCAGTCCACAATGCTAACTGCTTTTTCCCCTATTCCTTAGGTGGATTGTAGACATGGAAGGTGCTCCAGGAACACTCTATGAAGGGGAAAAATTTCAGCTTTTATTTAAGTTTAGTAGTCGGTATCCTTTTGATTCGCCTCAGGTAACTGCTGCCTTCTTTCTCTCTTCCTGCTACCTTCAGGTTACAGCTGTATGACTTGTGCTGAGTATTGTATTATCCTCACAGCCTAATGCCAGCTTTGCTTACTTTAATTTGTATTGAACACATTGTGCAGGTGCCTTTTCTTTACAAATGATTCTGCAGTGAAGTATAGGACTCTGATGTCTGCTTGAACAGATGAAATTAGTGTAACCTGGGGGCTTCTTTGATGTTGATATTCATGTCATGAAATACAGGGTAAAGCAGGAAGATCCCCTTTACTGTGATGCAGGAGCCAAGTAAACAATAAA
This sequence comes from Geospiza fortis, assembly GCF_000277835.1. Lineage (NCBI taxonomy): Eukaryota > Metazoa > Chordata > Aves > Passeriformes > Thraupidae > Geospiza > Geospiza fortis. Next base: position 121,648 of record NW_005054682.1, on the reverse strand, counting down.
CTGCTGCTTCATCCCTTCTTCCTTTCAACATATTTTTTTCTGGTTGATTTTTAAGACTCTTGCATCTTCTGTGCTGCCGTTGTTAATGCAGCTGAAGAAGTACTATGCTTCTGATAGGGATCGTGTAGATACATGATGTGCTTGAGAGACCTGCAAATAGTGTTATAACGGAGGTATGTGATACTGTGTTGCTTTTAGGACAACCTAGAGACCTGAAGGAACAGCAGAACTTGGAGACTGCAGAATGTGCCGTGTACTTCCATTCCTCCATTACCTGAGGGAAATGCTTCGAAATATGGCTGATAAGAGTAGTGGCCAATTATCATCCCTGCTTTGCTGAAAAGGGAAATAGAAAAGCAAGAGTGTCTTAGTTCTTGTCCTGTTTCAGCTCAGAGTTCTAGAAATTATCTCTGCAACTTCTCTCGTTGGTCTTAAAACTGAATCATGGAGCTGTGAGAAACACTTAAGCCATAAAAATTAACATATTTTTAGGTACCATAATAAACACTAGGATGCTGACTTTCAGTCTTTTACAGAAAAAACTGGCTACTTGTACTTCTGCACCTCATCAGGTTTGCAACGTACTAATTATAGGTGATTCACAAGAGATCACCAGTTTAATTTGGTTCCAGGTTGTTTGTCTTCATTACCCGACCTGTGTGTGTGGCTCTGTGCAATTTATTGTTAAGCAGCAAATTAGATCCATACATCTACACTGAATTTTATCACAGAAAACAATTAAAAATTTAAGTACGGGATACTGGATTGTTTTAAATGGATAGAATTTCAATTTTTCAAACATGGCTGTGCAGTAGGGTCATTCTGCACTACAATTTCTTGGTCATAATTACCTCCTGCAAATCTAGTTACTGTGAATTGACAATTTTCACTTGTGCTGCTTTAATCACTTGGATGTTTTCTGCCTTTAAATATATGTTGTCTGTCATAGAGTGCATTCTTTTACTTACCTAGTCTGCCTAGTTCAGGTTGTCATGTAAAAAACCAGGATATTAGTTACAAGTGAAATACATTACAGGATTATGAAGGTAAGCCCTTCAATGCTTAAGAAATACCAGTTTAAAGACCTCTGGAAGATCTTTCTGCATCCAGTTTCTCTTATGCCTTAGAGACCTGTCTGCCATTTTGCAGATAAATTAAGCTCTCTAATTTCAGTTTCCTATGTGATGAAGGTGTTGCTTGTCGTCAGTGAGGAGGTGGGTGTGTGTGTACATGTTTACATATTTTTATGCATACCTATATAGCTTAAGAAACACTTAAGAAACTGCTGGGTATTATAGCTATGAGTGGCAGAGACTTATGATTTTGTTGCATAAAAGGAGTTGCAAAAGGAGTTCAGGAGTATAATACCAATATGAAGATTTCACTTTTACTCTCTTTCTGTTCATCCTGAACCAATGATATGTTTTGACAAAAATTTGATGTAAGAGCAGGAGTTGTCAAAATTGCTTTTCTAGCCTTTTTTGATTGTGGTAGCATCTTTTAATAGAGAGGAGTTCCGGTTCTAAGTGCTTTTCTTCCATATTCTCCATGTCAAATAAAATTTTTTCTATTTGAAATAATGTTTTAAAAATACTTCCTATTTGGTAAACTTTGGTATACTTTGGTTTCACAAGTCCTTTATTTATAGTCAAAAAGATTGAAGAATTTTAATTTTATTCTTCATGCTGGAACCTGGATGGGTTGTCCAGAATTTTATTTCTGTTATGTCCAAGTTTATAGAAATACTCATTTGTGAATCTTGTTGTGCTTCTTGGGGTATAACATTGTGGCTTATAAAGTCATTAAAATCCAGTGGCTTGGCTAGACAGCTGTATTCCTTGGGATGTGGAAGACTGAGGCTGTGAGGTTTTGCAGTCTTTACATTGTTACCTTTGCATTTTTTTATACTGTATAAATATTAATAGAAAGTCCCCTGTATTTAACCATTTATTTAACTCCATCTTCACTAGCTATTTAGGCTTCCATTGATTATTTTACATTTCACTTAATAGTTTCCAAAATTGAATTAACCCAACGTGAAGTCTTACTTACTATAAGTGAAAATGGCAGACCTGCTTCTTAAATAAGATTATATTGTTTCCCCAAACCAATACAGTTTTATATAAAATAGGGACTATAAATTAGTTATTTTTGTTCTTTTTTTTAGGTCATGTTTACTGGAGACAATATCCCTGTTCATCCTCATGTTTATAGCAATGGTCATATCTGTTTATCCATTCTAACGGAAGACTGGTCTCCAGCCCTCTCAGTGCAATCTGTTTGTCTTAGCATTATTAGCATGCTTTCCAGCTGCAAAGAAAAGGTATGGGCTTTTTTAGCACTGTTGAAGTAGACTACGTAAAAGTTAGTAATTTTCTACTTTACAAAGTAAAATTTTCATTTCTCAAATTCCGAAATAGGCAAAACTACTGTATCTACATTTCTACTATTGAGAAACTACTAAGCTAGAACTGCAATATAAATAGTGCAGTAAGTACTTTGCCACTGTTTTCATGGTAACCTGCTTATATATCATTACTGGAAAAGAGCAGTGGATGGAACCCTTCCAGTTGTACTAACTGTGAAGTTCAATCATGCTTTAGGACAATTCTTTGCAAAATTATCCTTCCTCTAAAAGGAGTGTGGAATGACTAGTGAAACGTCTTTAGTGCAGATGTTTCTAACTTTGCATCTGTACTATTTCAGTGAACTTGATAATTGTCATTTCAGGGAAATAAATGGTGCTAAGCTGATTTTTTGGCACTAATACCTTAGAGACCTTTTAGTAAAGAGATTGCCCTTTCACTTTTGACCGTTTCTTTCGCAGAGGGCTGTCTGTGGAAGTTAGATGTGGTCAGAGCTTGTCCATATGTGCTATCCAAGCATGCCTTTTTATTTTGCATTCCAATCAGTCCTAGTCATATATGTAGTCAAAAAACCACCCCAAAATGGCTTTGTATTGTATTGTACCCTATGTGTTTTGTAAATGATGGCACTTATGAAGAAAACCGAAGAATATGTAATAATGATCAGCTACAGATACTGAAATTCATTTTTTCACCCACTCTAAGCTGAGCCTTAGAATGGGAATTGGATGTAATGCATCAGAATTAGATTCCAAGCTGCAAAGGAATTTAATTTTGGGGTTTTTTTTGAACAACAGCTGTTTCTTGTGAGTTAGTTTCTTTTGTTTGTTTGTTTATTTTTTCTTTTTTTTTCTCCCCTACTTATCACCAAACTCTATGATATTTTTTACTATTTTATTTTCTTGGAGTATCTCAAGTAAGAATTTGTTACCTGTATCTTTGAGTGATTTTTCTTCACCAAAAAGGTCTAGTCCTGCCTGTTACCTCATTTTCACTGCATTCACATGGTAATCTTCCATAATCTTATTAAATAGCGCATGTATTACAATGTGAGGATTGTTTGATTATTTGTAGGTCTTTTCTTCTGTTGCAGAGGCGACCTCCAGATAACTCATTTTATGTAAGAACATGTAACAAGAATCCAAAGAAAACAAAATGGTGGTATCATGGTAAGTATCTAACTAGGACCAGAAATTTTTAACTTCTTTTTAGACTGAAGACAATTAAATTGTAGGAAAGTAGGATAAATGTGTTCAAATAATTAAACTCTTTTTTTTCAACTGAAAACGTTATTTAAATCCTGCTTCTGAGATACTCTGCTATGATTTTTTTTCTATATCACATTTGAATAATTCCTGGTGGAAATTTAGACATGTTTTAAATTGTAGGATTGACTTTCAATGAGAATTCTTGTAAAGTGTATCAATCCATGACAAGTACAAAGTTTGGGATTGGGGAAAGTCCATGATGAAACTAGGTTTTGCTCTAAACATTTTTTGTTATTGTTATCAACACTTTAAAAACTTCTATGCTGTTGAAAATACACCTGTGTATTTGTAAACAGCTATGTGTTTTGATAGATTTCCTCAATCAGAATTTCCAATATGGGACACTTGACTGACTTTAAAGGCTCCTAAAAACTAATACTCAATAATATAGTAATAAGATTCTCCATGGACATGATCAAGAAGAAAAAAGTGTATTAAAACTTCTAGTGTCTGCAGTGCTAGTGTTGTGTTGGGGTTTTTTTTTTCTTTGTTTGGTTTTGGTTTGGGGTTTGCTTTGCCTTTGTTTTTGTGCTTTTTTCTTTTGTTTCCATGTGTTCTGTGTCTTGCTTTATACTTTGTGGTTTCTTTCTTCTGCCTCAGCATTTGTCATCCTCCACCCAGAGCTGCAGTTGGCTGTATGTGCTTGTCTTATCCACTCCGTTGGTGAGGAAAGAGAGAAGAAGGGGATAGAGATGGGCCATTCTTTGTTTCTGTCCTCTTGTTAGCAATGCTTTCCTTGCTTTCCCTAGGAAAATTCTGTACAAGTGGTAGTCATTGGAAGCACAAGTACTGTGGGAAGGGATATGTCAGAGAAGGTAACACTCCATGCTAGTGCAGTGCAGAACAGTTGATTCCATCATTGCAGAGGCAGGTGAAGGTTCCACCATAAGACATCCTCTGTTTTTCATGGCCTCCTCACTCCAGCATAGGTTCTGTCCCTGGTGTGAAAACTAGAGCAAGTATTTTGAGGCAGTGAGAGTTCATAACTGGAAAGGCAAATTCCAAAGTCTTCACCCTTAAAATTCTTAAGATTCTTAAAAGCCCATGGATAGCTTAACAAGAAAAACGTGATAGTTTCATGATACTTGCTGAGACCCATGGGATTTTGACATATGGTAATGTAACAGAATGAAACTTTGTTTCTCACGATACAGTAATTGTATCCCCAAAACAAGGTGGTTTCAGGTACAGTAAGAGAATTGCTGTATGCCATGAGATTAAGGTATATCTAAGAAACTTGGGACCATCATGTGGTTGTTTTTAAAGTTGACTCCAAGAATAATAATCATAATGCACACAAGGATAGATTTTTCATCCTCACCAGATTATTCAGCAATCACTTTCTTTTCTCTCTCTGTTTTCATGCTCTTGTAATGTGTTTGGTGCTTCTGCATTTCCAGTTTTTGTTTCTCTTAAATGGCAGTTTTGGGAGAATTTTTGTTAACTTGCTATTTTCACTTGCTAATTATTTTTAAAGAGAAACAGATAAAGTTCCATTTATTGGCTTTATCTTGTGATTAAATTTTCTGTTTTCTTTTAATTTGTACCAGTCTCATTTTGATTTAGAATAGAAATCTGTAAAAGCAGAACAGTCTTCAGATATTACTTTTATTTCTTAATAATGAAATTCGATTTGTGTTAAACAAGCAAAACAAACTTAGTATGAAGAGAAATCTGAGTTACTGATTCTGAAGGTTGCTGTATTATGGCTCAAAACCACAGCTTACAGTTCACTGAATGGGTATTTTAGTTACTATGAAGTAACTATGCAGTGTTTTTTTTCTGGAAGTCAGAAAATCTTACCCCTCCTCAAATTCAGAGCAACATAAAAACCAACCTGAGGCAAGAGAAAGAAAGTCGGTTCATTTAAATAACTCATACTGTCTTGATTAAAAATTCATTGAGCTCCCACCACCTTGAATTCTTACATGAAAAAACAAAATATTCCTGATGTCCACAAGAGAAAAATTTCATAAATGATTAGAGTGTTTTCCCTTCCATTTTGGTGTGTGTCATTTGCTTCTTTTCTCATTTAATTTTGTTGCTCCTCTGTGGACATAGAACAAGACTGCCAAGGCATGATCTTTAAATTGTCAGTGTTTTCTAAACAGGTTTACAGAAATGGTATGTTACAGTAAAATGGGAAGTGTGAAAAGATGCTTCTGTCGTGTTTATTTTCTGCTCATGCTTCAGTTGAATTGTCATATATCTAATCTTGTGGTTGAACCACGTTTGGCTGGATAAGTGAGGGAAGAAAAAACAATCACACCCAGGAAAGAAAACCAGCTGTCCAGGGTTAACTGTTGTGAGAAATTAAATGCCAGTGCTAATACAACAACCTGTGCAGGGAGATGCAGAGTGGTTCTGCCAGTTCTGCTGTCTGCTGCCCATTGGACTGGTTTAGCTTTAATGTGACATAGTAGCTCTGTGTTTTGAAGAGTTAGGAAGAAGTCTGTCATAGGTATTAATGCATGCATTTGAAGGATTTTTTTTCAGTATGTGCCTGGAATTTATTTATCTGGGTGCAAAAATAGTCCCTGGTTGGGAGCTGATGTAAAGAAAACCCAGATGAGTACAGACTGATAAAGTGGCACTTAGAGACATATTCTGACATGTAGATATGTGTTTGCATTCATCTTAATACAGAGTTTTTAATCTGTGATATCATCCCTCTGCCCCCCCCAACACAGCATCTTATTCCTCGAGCAGAGTTATGGAGCTTTGTTTGCTACAAAATTATGTCCTCACAAGCCCTGTTTTAAAGCTCCTGATCTTTGATAACTGAAAATATTTCTAGATTGTCTACCCCACGCAATGTCTGTTTCAACTGTACATTGATTTTCCTGCT
>NW_005054682.1:98086-115156 GCF_000277835.1 Geospiza fortis | reverse complement strand
CCTGCTGAATTTCCATCTGAGAATTGCTCATGTTGTCTTAAAGACAGAGGAGGATCTTCCAGATATGGTTTACTTGGGCATCCAGACTGAAATCTGTTTCATTAAGCTGTTGACTTCCTTTGTTGTTCTCAGGAGGTAGATTTTTTTTTTTCCTGGGGGAAGGGTGTGGTGTCGAGGAAGGGAAAGGTAATGGTGTTTGTTTTCAACCAGCACTTCCTTGCTACTTTTGGGTTTTGAGGTTGGTTTGGTTTTGGTTTTTTCTTAAGTAGAAAGTGTTTTCTCTGATATTTGGTCTAAAATTTTAGTATACCATTTAAATGTCCCTTCTCTCTCTCTTTTGCATCCTTGTCCATTTTTTTTATATGTGCAGTAGCCTACTGAAAAATTAAAGAGTTTTTTTACAAGTAATAGCTTTGATATAATATTTTCCCATGAGAATGTAGAATGTTTATAAAGCTACATTTTTTAGGTGTGGGAAGTTACAAGTAAGTCCTTTAAAAATAAGCAGACAGTAACCTTGCTTTTGGTTAACAACTCAATATTTACTGCTAGCAGGTGCAAATATACTGCAGGTTGATGTGTGAAGGAGAATGTTTAAAAGGGAGAGCATTAGTATGGAGCATAATGCAGAAAAGATAGGTATAGAATGTGCATTTTTATAGTATGTTCTGTCCAATCAGAGTACCTAAAATTTAGTGTATGTAATTTACTTCCAGGTTTAAGATTTTAGGCATATAATAGTAACCTATTCTTTTTGCATAAATCTGTTAGCTATTGTTTTGAGTCTTGATAAATAAACTAATATACATACATACATATATACATACACACACACACATAGACACATATAAAGGTTTGAGAATGCATCAAAGCAGCCCACTCTGCTGAGTCTTACCCCTATATATTCCTTCTAAAAGGATGTCTTAATTAGGTAACTGTTGTGGATCTGCTGTACTTCAAGGGTGCAAAATGTTAAGAGCATTTAATTTTTCATTTTCCTGGCAAGTAGTTTTCTAAACATCAAGCATGGAAATGACTGTCATTTTTATGGAGTATTTGCTAATACTAATGTCTTTGGGGGTGTATGTGTATTTTGTAAGTTTAATTTTTGATATTCTCTTTTCTCCCTGAGTTGTTATTGAACAAAATCACAGAATTATTCAATCAGGGTATTTCCTCTGCATGTTACTGTCTGTGCTAGGAATTGTTTCTGCCTATAGCACCTTGCTAATTTGGAATTAGAATGTTTATATGTTTTCCATAAATGCTCTTCTTTTATTTTAAAGATGACACATGTTGATGCCACCATTTTGTGATCCTCGTAGCAGAAGATAGTCCTACTGAGAAAATGAGCACTTTGATCATTCAGTCTTTGAACTTTAACCTTTGACTGGAAGTGACCTATAGGCAATGAAGACTACTTCCTTTGACTGCATTTTTACTAGTGTGCATTCTGGGCGCATGTTGATCGCTGGTTCAGTCCATGCAACTGACATGCTTTTATTAGTCATACAGTATTAATGCAGGTGTCCAGAAATGTCAGAATAATTCCATTATTTTTATTTTAAGCTTTTGGAAGAATTCCAGGTCTTCATATATTGTGCAATATATGAGCTCCTTGTGCAACATATATATTGTGCAACACTGAGCTCCTTGGCGGTTTTGGTGCATCCATTGCCGGCAATGGACATTGTACCAGGGAAAGGTTTCGCTCCTGCCACAAAAAAGATTGACACATGACTGAGCTTATGAAAGTTTTGGATATATTTGGAATATAAGCAAGGGATTGGCAATTACCTGAAATCCAGCCCATTCTTTTATATTTGGATTCTATGCACTGTGACCACAAAACTAGCAGCATGAGTTAACATGCCTACCTGAAGGACTGTAATAAGATCATTACGTATTTATTAAATTGTTTATCTGCTGTCAAATTGTTTTGACATGGGCGGTTTTTCAAGTGACATTGGCAGAGAGGTACAATGTTATCCCTATGGTGAAATAAAACTACTTTTTGTATATAGTTATTCATATCTCTGAAGCAAAGGTATGAGTAATTTAGGGTATGAGTGATTTAAACAAGAATTTATTTTGGAGATAGAGGATGGCAGTGATATAACTGAACTTGCTGCAGTCCGTAATTGGGCTTGTAATTTGTACTTTAGAGCTTTTTCCAAATAGATTGCACACTGTTATTTCCTGCTAGCCATCAGCATGAGCCCTACTGCCTACACCAATATTTCATTTATTTATGTGTTTGAAAGCAATCCATATAACATTTTTTGTTTGCATTCACTGTTTCTTTTGTGTTGTATGTCATGTTTGAATGTTACAAAACAATATTTTGATTGAAAAGCTTTGTCAGAAGATATTTTCTTGTAAATTATTTCTTTATCTTGTAAGCATCATCTTGTCTTTTAATCCTGTATTATAAAAAGAAAAAAAATACATTTTTGACAGAGGCTTAAAGTTTTCACAAAAAAGTGTGGACCTTCTTATTTAAGTTTAGTCTAAAGTATATTTTCTTAACTTCTTTGTCCCACGTAGCCATGCCAATTTTTCCAGGCTTTTCTTCACCAAAAAAAGGGGGAAAAGCCTAAAATCAGACATTTTTCTCTGGAGCAACATTTACTGAAATGACAGTTGTTCTCAGCACTCTGTAATATTTTGATACTGCAATTAGGTTGTCTTTTTAGGAAGCACTTTTATAAACCTTTACACATATGCAAAATTTCTATAATTTTTTTTACTGTTGCCTTATTGTTGCACTCAAAAAAAAAATCGAGCAATTAATGCATGAATGTCTAAATCAAGTAATAGCTTGATGTAAAAACAAACAAAAGCAAAAAAAAAATCCCTAAACCAAATCCACAATGACTAACTACAATAAAAACCAGAAAATTGGCTGAAAAGACTGATATTTTTTTTTAAATCTGCTGTATGATAACTGATGTTTTATAGCCTTGTACATACTTCTCTGTTACCTATTGTTTAACACATTTTTAAAAAAGTATAGATGCTTAACTCAGGGTGGATAGAGTTTAGATGGATTTGCTTCAGAGAAGTATTTTGTACAGCATCAGAACTGTAGATACTGGCAGTGAAGTGAGGCTACAATATACTTCAGGAACTGGTTTTTTTTTTCCTACACTTCAGGAACTGGTTTTTTTTTTCCTACTGTACTGAAAATATCTCTTGGCCTTTAAAACTCAATGGTAAAAATCTAGCTTTGGATATAAATTTGATGTGTGTATGTATTTTCACAATGAGCCTTGGAAACATTGAATTAATTTTCTTTTAAGAGCCAAAAAAAGTAGTTTTAAACAAAAGAAATACTTATGCTCTAAACTTTTTGTTTAGCAAATTTTATTGTTGTGGGATCATCAAACTGGTTAGTTTTGGAAATGGTTCATATGAATGAGCAGTAATCTGATACTTAATCTGTATAGTCTTGTTCACTGCTCTGTATGAATTGAAACAGTTGAGAAATTCATGTATGACTGGTTCATATGGTAGATCCTATCAAAATAGTCCACAGGAAAGAGACCTTAATGTGACCAGGTAATGTCTGAAGAAATGGTTTAAGTACATCTCAAATTCAGTTACCTTTTCATATAGTGGCTTGGGAAACAACAATACATGGTTTCAGAGAAGCTTCATCACATACCATATGTATTTTGTTGAAGATGGGTGTTGTAGTGCAAAGCATTATGCATTTTATTGACCTGTGCTGTCACACAGACTATAGTGAAGTTAAATAACCAAATTTATGCTGCTCTTTAATAAACCCCCACCCCATATAATATATCTTTATTTAGATCAAGAAAATGCAAGGTAGATTAGAAGAGAATGTACCTCAGGTCTTATAGTTTACAGTAGAAATGCCTCATTGGTTCTCTTGTAGATCTGTGGGTAAGTTCACCTATATAGAGAGGGCCAAGACAAAGCTTATATACCACTCAAGCCCTCAAGATAATGCAACTATTCTGACAATGCTATGATGTCCTGAAAAAGGGCTTGAATTAGATGGAGGTGGTGCCATCCTTTCCCAAGGGTGACTCTGTGTATGTAACTTTCTTTCACTTGGAATTTCTCACATGGAATAGTTACAGAATTGGCTTGAAACTATCTTGCTTTTATTTTGTGTCGATATTCATGCTGTTAAACACTTTGTTTTATGTTTAGTGTCTTTATAACACAATAAATTCTTGTTTTAAAATAGATTACTACCCTTGAATGGAAATACGTGTGGACCTTTTCATGGTGCAGTGCAGAACCACAGTTCCTAACATTCAGCCTCTCTTAAGACAAAGCTGCCAGTGATTCTGAAATGTTGTGATGCATCTCAGAGGAGGAATTTGTATAACAGCAAGGTGTTTCTCATCCTCCAGCGGGTATCTGTTGTTCAGCTGGAAGAAATAGTTAATTTTAAAAAAAATCACTTAGATGCTTCCATGTGAAATGCTTTCATTTCTCTTGGATGAGCAAATAGTTATCTTTCTTTTTTTTTTGTTTTGTTTCGTTTTTCAGTTTGGGATTTTTTTTGCCATTTGACAAGCACTTAAAATACTTGATGAGAAGTTTCAGATGCAGGATTATTGTTTGCCTGCGGTGGTGGGAAGTGAGTTTCTATTACTTTGTCAGCATCTATCAGAACTGTTTAATCAAATCTCTGCCTCATACCAATAACTGCTTTCAGTTTTGTACATTTTTTTTTCAAAAGATGTCTTCTGCTTTGTAAAAGGCAAGGCAATGCATACCTAAAACATGTATTTTTATGAAAAATTAAGTTTTTAAAATTCATATATTTTCTGTCGTTAAGATTATTCTAAATGTTTGGGTTTTTTTATTTAATACTTTTTTTTTTAAAAGTCTGACAAAAACCTAAGATATGAACTGTATTTAAAGGTATGCTTTAAGGAGACCATACCGTTTCCAGGTCAGGATTGAATGATGTTTTAAAAAGAGAGAAGAAAACCAAGAGAGAGGAAAACCCCTCTAATTAAACCCTAATTAAATAAAAAGATTTGCAAAAATGCAGCTATAGAGTTTGAAGGTTTGGAGGAAGTCAATACAGTTTTTGCCTCCTCTGGTAGAGCAATTGAGCATTATGTTGTGTTTGTATGCTCACAAATCCTGATCATTCTAAAGAACAAGTTTGAATGAATTTTCTTTTAAAACCAGTTACTTTTAATCCATATCACCCAGTTCAGTTTGGATTTACACAGTGGTACCTGAATAGTTGGGTGTTAAACTGAATAAGGGGAATTAAGCTGTCTTAATGATACTCCATCTTCAGCTGCAGTCATACAGCAGCATGGGAAGAGAGACTGGATTTTGTTTGTGTGCCAGGTACTTGTTGGCTGTTGTTTCTAAGCCTAATAATAAATTTCCAAACCTCCTGCCTTTAAAGTACCTTTATAAACTTGGAAGAGTAGAAATATCATGAGCCACCTTTTATTTGAACATACTTAGTCTCTGTTTTTATTTCATTTTACAGATACAGCAGTGCAGGAAAATTTATTCACTCTTCATTTCTTTTTCTTGCAGATTTTATGTACTTTTAAAAATAGTGTTAAAGAAATTTTGATCCGCTAATTCAATGTAGCAAATTCTGTCTGCAGCTACTTGAAGTGATTTAAGAAAAAAAAATTACAAAGTAAGAGTATTTCAGTAACATTGAAGTTCCAAAGTAATTTCTGTCCTGAAGTATGTAGGCAAAACCATATAGGTTTCTTCAGATAATTATTTTGTATTTAAAAACCAAAAATTAAATGCAAAATCAATTGACCGGGCAGTGTATATAAGTCTAGAGATTGGTTTTAAAAGCCTGTGCCCATTGTCTGTAATATAATACTTCATAGGAGCTTTAATATGTGAGTCAGTGGTAGTAGGTTAGATTATATTTAATTCCCTCTACTTTGCATACGTGCTGTATGCAGTGTAACTTTGTCTTTTGAAGTGATTTTTTTCTCTTGACCTCTGCTGGTGAAGGAGCGGCTTACAAGAGACTCTTCTGAATAGGAGTCCAGTGAAGAGTTGAAAATGTTGGCCTCAAAGAAAGATGTTACAATCTGAATTCCTGTAACACTGACCACAGTTCTTCCCTCATGCTGGCCTGTTTTTTGTTATTTAAAATCTCCATGGTAAGACCTTAAAACTTTTGTCCTGACTTCAGCAATTGGAGAACCTATTTTCTTCAAGCCCTTTGAAGTGCTTTGTGCCAAGTAGGTCAGGGTTAAGTCTGTTCAGATGAACATTCTGGGCCCTTTCTCTTCCCAGGGCTACAATATTATCTGGATGCTGCTAATGCAGTACTCCAGGGCATTTAATCCTTAAAGATAAAATCAAGCATGGTTTCTGCTATTACCAGAGAAAGAGCAATTTGTATTCGTTCCTTTCCAGTCTAATGGTTTACATTCCTACCTTGCATCTAACTTTATTCTCGAGTCTGCACTGAGATGATTTACCATGGTAAACCAGTAGGAAACAGACTTGAAAAAGTGAAAATCTATCTTCTCAATTAGCAAATTAGATCAGCTTGCTGCATAAGCAATAGTTTCAGAGCTAGTGCAAAAAACTGAAAGCTTTGTGTAGCTGGGGTTTGGAAGGTGGGGGCTAAAACAGGATTTGTATCTTTAGAATTTTCTGCATAATAAAATATTATGTAAAATATTGGCAACCTTGTGTTATGCAGAAGCTGAGAAATGTGGTATGAGAAGCCTGAGAGCTGGAGCTCTGAACTGCCTATAACAGTCTAAGGGAAAGGACTCGCCTATATTTTTTAATTCTGTTCTCCAGTAAAAAAATCTGGAGTTGTTCCAAAACATTCAAACCATCTGTTACCTTTGCATGTAGATGCCTTGAGTTTTAGTGCTCAGGAACAGGGTGGCTTTTTTTGTTTTGGTGGGTGGTTTGTTGTTGTTTTGTTTGTTTGTTTTGTTTGGTTTTGGTTTTTTTAAATGTGGCAAGGCTGTAGTTATTGTTCTGTGAGGATATTTTTAGTTAACTTTTTATCAGATCACTGTTGTCAAACCTTAATCAAATATAGTTGTATATAGTATCAAATATAGTTGTATCCATAACAAGTATAGTTATGGATGTGGTGAAACTGTTTAGAAAATGCCAGTTATTTTCCAGAAAAAAGGCAATAATGTTACAGAATATTCTTGAGATTAGATAAAAAGCCAGGTGTATTTACAGTCATGTAACACAGAAAACACTTGTGTCCCAAGTCTCAGAGGTCTCATTTGTCTATTGTATACTTCAAGAATGGGACTCTTGCACTCTGGTAGGAGGTTTTCAAGACAAAACCACGCTGGTTGCCACTTCATCCCTTTCTCTGAAGGTCTTGTTCAAGGAATGGATGAAACCTGGTGGTTTTTATCTGTACTTATTTGTACTGGGTCAGTGAAGAGTGTGTGACAGCTGCTACTCTGGTGATGAAGTGTGAATAGTTCTTGAGTCTCTTGTTCTCTAAACTGTCCATATGTCTGCACAAAACATTGTGAGCTATGTTTCACATGCACAGAATAAAGTACATTTTGCTTATGTGGTGTAGACAATTTATTGAAGATCAGAACTTTGGAAGATGCAGCATAGAATATATATATAACTTAAGTAAACAAGTGACAAAGATAAGTCGTCAAATCTCCAGATGACTTACAGTATATCAAGCCTAAAGTCTTGATTTGCATAAGGTTTTACATTTGTTGGGCTTGAGGTGAGGGGAGAATTTTGGGACATCATCTTGCACTGATATCTTCTGTATCACACTTTGGACTATAACTGTTTTAATCTCTTAGGTGTCTGTGTGTTGTCATCTGCCCCAGGTAGTAGCTACTATTTTAAGTGTTATGCTGGAGTAAAAGGTGACTTTGTGTTCCTTAAATAATAATAACCCAGACAGTCCTGTATTGGGAATGATTTTTCAAATTCTCCTTCAAAGTGTTGACCAACAATGAGGATACCACATGGAGATAGGCTATGCTCACTAAGTAGGGCAGGAGGGAGAGAAATCAGTCCTTGAAGTTTCAAGTTTGTTACCATCCTGAAGATTCTCTAAAAATCAGTGGCTGGTGGCATGGTGTTTTGGATTTCTGTGTTTTTGAGATTTTGGGTTTGGGTTTGTTTTTTGGTGGCATTTTTTGTGTTTTGTTTTGTTTGTCGTTGTTTTTTTGTTTGTTCGCTTGCTTTTAAGAGGACATCAGTAATTGCACCAATCTATAATTCTTATGTTACAAAGTTCTCCAAAGCTGCAAAAGGGCAAATGCAATGCAACTATGGTCATGATGCAGCTGAAGGATCAAGGTCCTGTATGACAATTAGTAGCAGCTTGTTGAGATGTGCTATATTAAGGAAAAGAGGATGGGTAGCTCTCTCTATGAACCAGAAACCTTAATAAACAGCAAAGTAGATTTCCTACTGTGCCTGACAAGAGATTTTGAAGTCTTGCAGGTGGAAAACAGACTGAATAGTTTGTTATGTATTTTGTAATTCTGAAAATTTCTTCTGTTAGCTTAGTTTCGTTAGTCTATAAGAATAGACTAAATAATACCTAGGCACTACTCATGTCTTCCTGGTATCTTAGGTACTGTTGGGGAATGCTGTACAGAAAAGCCTGTAATTCTTTTCCCCGAAAGCTTCTCTGGGTTGTTGTTACACTCAATTAAATACATCATCTACTTCTTTACGTTTCCCATCAGCTACCTTGTTAAGAGTTTTTAAACTCATTTCTGTGCAACACTTTTTGGAAGTCAGCATTATAAAGACTTACCATTTGGATATTGGTATAAATATCCAGAAGGCAAGTTTCTTTACATTGGTACTGTAGCATGCAATATAGTAAGGCTTAGGTCTTCTTGAATGATTTCTGAAATGTAAATCCATCTGAACTTTTTATTCAGTATTGGATGTACCTGGGTAAGTATAACAAGAATTGTCTTGTGCCAGCCAGCTCAGTCTGGAGCATCCCTGCACGCCAAGTTTAATGTCTCAGGATTTTCTTTGTAGTAAACCAAAGATCTGATTGGAAAATTTGTGGTGATCTCTGCATAAGGTGATTCCATACTGTTTTGTGGTGAGATGGTTTTTTGTGTATTTCAAGGCAGCTATTAATGCACCAGTGCTTGATTTTGAGAAATGGATCCTGTCACTATTGAGAGTTTGTCACATGGTAAAGCATTTGCTTAATTCTTTCTTTCTTATATTTGCAAACTATTATGGCAGAATTTGGCCTCTGGAAAGGAATCTTCCTGCATGGTCTGCACCAGAATACTGTTTCTCTCTGTCATAGAGTTTATTTCTTGTGTTTGGTCTCAACAGCAGTTTTATGTGTAGGTACATACGAAGGTGGGTACTAATCTTGCTTAGGCCTTGCATTTATTTGAGTTTATTTTAGTGTATATCAATCTTTTTATGTTTTACATTGCTTTTTATAGTATCAAACACTTTATTAATTGCAGCTTTTCATTTAAGAGAGCAAGATTCCATCAACATCTACATTTTCATTCTTTATGGGCTTTTTAAAAGCAAAGATACTGCATTAAAAATAATGTGGATAAAAGGAAGTGAGAACTTGCCAGTTTTTGTCTAGAACTTTAAAATTCTTACAAAATGTTCCTTTCAAATGTCAATTTTTTAATCTAAATTTTTTTGTTGTTGTTGACTTTGTTTTTTCTTTTTTCTAAACACATTCTTGTGCTGACATTAAATTTACCTGATACAGATACAGAGATCAAAGGACACAACTAGTCCAAAGAATTCAACCAATAGAAAGATGCTTCCCATTCTGCATAGTTTGTTTGCTTCCCATCCATGCCTATTAAGTTACACTGCTAAAATAACCCTTTATTGCAGGACAGTGGAACAATTCTGCAACAAGTTGCAAAGGACCTGTATTTCTACCATTTTGGAGAAGTAAAAAAATTACTTAAGGATTTATACAGTAAATTAAACCTGTATTAAACCAGTAATCTTAAATTATTATTCTCTTGGAACAAGAACTGCCTTAGACTTACATGAAGCCAAACTGCAAGAGCAGAAAAGAGAAGTTGTCTGTAGCCAGCATTCATACAGAAAAGAGGGTTCCCCATCTCCCAGCCCCAGAAAAAGAAAGGTTCAGAAGTTACCAGTACTGCAAACATGACTCAGTACATGACATAAAGGGCTTATTGTGGTAATAGGAATGGTAATAAAGCATTGCCCACATATGCTTCTAAGTATAGAATCTCATGAATGGAAACACTAAAAGCAAGGGCAACTGGCAGCATTGTCACTCAAATGATGTTTATTTTTAGAGGATTACCAATGCTTCCAATCCGCTGTTAGTACTATCTCTTGCCAGCACACACAAGCTTCATTCTCAGTTTGCTTAATTTTTTAAGTGACAGCTCTTAGAACAACAAGACTCCTGCTACTTCTAGGGACCATAACAAAAGACAGCCTCAAAACAGGTGGAGTGTGATTGAGTAAGCAGCAGGTATTACAATAGCCGAAAATACAGAATCGATGCATGTACACCTACATCAAATGTAATTGAAGTCCTCAGTTTCACCCATTTCCAAGAGGTTTACTGTGCAAGAATTTTGCTGTATGTTATGCATGTTATAGCAACAATCACTGTTGACTTTCTCAAAGGAGAGCAATGAAAAAATAGTAAAACAATGTCTTTGAGTGAGACAAATCATATCAGTATTACATGAAGTTGGTTTAAGTTGTTTGGCTTCACATTGCTTTACAGTCCTGCCAAAATTAGGACCCCACCTCTTAGTGAAATTTTTTGAGTCTGATGACAATAATACATTACTGGCTGTAATGAAGCACAAATATTGTCATGTACATAAACTGACTGTACATAAATTGCTATATGAAGGCGCAACACAGTAGACAGTAAGATTTGCAGCAGTTCTAACTTTGTAATTTTTTTTAATGAACAGTCAGTGCAACATTCTCCCATTTATGATAAAATAAAACTCTCCCACCTTACCCTGCACAGTCACCAACTTGTCAGTTACCATTATGTCCTAACTATGCCAGGACAACAGGGGTTTGGGAGTTATAGGACCTCTAGGATATTTGGATAATTGACACAAATGCACTAACTGGATATTTTTGCTAAAGTGTTGCTGTATAACATCATTGAGCCAGACCTTTCCCAGCCATTCAATAATTTACCAAAAGCACTAGTTTTGTGATAATTGAATGTTGCTGGATTTGACAGTCTAAGCAAGAGTAAACCCCCACATAATTTGAGAAGTTCAGTGTTCATTTAATGAGAGAATAGGACCAATCTATTACCTGGAACAATAAATGAAAATGTTTAAAAAGGCAAGGTCTGTGGCCGATCTGTAATCTCTGAATTTCTCTGAAAGTTTAAACACCAACACTGCCCACATGCCTTCATAGAAGTTAGGGAAACATCCCCATGTCTGACAGTGTTTGGATTCTTCAAAGCCATATTAAGACAAAGCATGAACAAATTACAGGGCACTGCATCTTTACAGACTGATCTGAAAATTTTACAACAGTTTTATCTGATTCTTTGCTACACTTTAAGTTCACTATGGAACCCAGTGTATTACTGATTTATATAAACATTTGATAAAAGAAAAACAAAATACTCAATTTTCACATCCAACACTGGCCTTAGCTTCAAGAGGTAAAAGGCCCAATCCCTACTCTCTCTGGGATCTAATCTGCTGCTTGTAAGGGTGGCAATAGGTATGATAAGGTACATTCTCTCATGAGCATGACTACAGATAAATGTGGCTAGTATGGACACGGATGTACAAACTGGTCACATTACTGGTGTCACTTTGGTTATGTCTGAAGTGTTGCTGTAATCTTTGCCTGCACTGAGAGACACTAATGAAAATCCAAAGCATTTCAAGATGTGTGTGATTCTCTCATACAATACTATCAGGAAATAGCATTGTGTTTTGACGTGTCTGAAGGCCTTTTATGTAGTCACAATGCTATCAGCAAAGCAAAACGCCCGAAAACCCCAGGCTTGTAAACAGGAATTTCATCTTATAGAATCTATTTCTTCCTTGACCTGTAATTACACTTTGGCTTTCCCATACCTCTCTCCTGAGCAAAGCCAGTGTAGTCTCATCAGGTAGCAATGCCTACTAATGCAGAAATGGGCCATTTCTAAATGTCTGTGTGCTTTGTAATTGATCTTCATGTTGCTAGTTCTGTTATTATTCTTGTTGATTTAGCAAATTGTAGTTACCTTTTTCTTCATTGCTGTAGTCATGAGATGTGAATTCCTGGCTGACCTGAATTTTCCTGGTTTTTTTCTACTATTATATGCTCTGTACTTTAAAGAAGTAATCCAAATCATGTTGGTTTGCGGGTTTTTTGGTTTGGTTTGTTTGTTTGTTTGTTTGTTTGGGTTTTTTAAGTCTGGAAATCACATAGGATATTTGAGAAGCTTCCAATGTTTATAATGGGTGATGAACTTGTATGAAGCATCTGTGCATATACATAAAGTTTATGCAGAACTACACATATTAACTAAATAGGCATAAATATGCAACATCATATTTTCTGTAGTTGTACGGTGAGATGTCTGTACCTTACAAAAGAGAGCTTTTACAGTACTTTGTGTCAAAAATAAATGGAAAGTTGTGGAAATATCTGTCACAAATTAAATGTACAAATTAAAACTAGGGACTTGGGGCTTTTATGCAGTTTTGGATACAGGAACTATGATATTTAATGAAGTTTTCTGAATGTACAGTAAAACTTCTAATACTTACTTAAAGTAATTTACCAGTATAATTTTAAAGTTTCACTAGCACTATTAGAAGGGTAAAGCATTTATTTACACATGGCTTTACTATTCCCAGCATGGACATATGAAAGCAATGGCAGCAAGTGATTGCTGGGAAATACAATGCTACCTGCAAAGCAATCTAAATTCGGGGCAGTGGGTCAACTAATAATGAAATAGCATTGACACCTTAATGATAGGATACCTAGATGAAGGCTGGTAATTGCAAAATCAGCACATCTTTTTGGTTGGATTCACTTTGTGTTCTAAAAAAATGATACTTATTAAAGGGATGAGGACCTAGACATTTCTCAATGTCCTTATACCAACAGTGATGGAATTCAATATATGCTGATACGTGCAAGTTCTAGTTCGCTTAATTTAGATTCTTGAAGTGATTGTGTGATTCATCTGTTTTAGGGAACTCACATTTTAGACACGAATCATCAAAGACAGTGTGGTGATGTGAGTTGTTAAAATTCATTGCTTATGAGTCCTCATTGGAGCATGAAGAGTAAATGGTTTCCATTACCCAAGAAAACTCTTCACAGTATTTACTTGTAGTTTGTTTTGTCTTGGTTTGTTCATGCCTCTCATTCCGTGTACTACCTAGTGATAAATTGGTTTAGTAATTTGTCATGCATTGTAGTTAAAGATCTACTTTTATAGTCACAGTTCTGCACCTGTAACTGGGGAGAGCAGTGGTCTGACTAGATGTAGTTTCATTAATAATATTGGGGTTTAATCAAATGTAATCCCAAAGTCCTGCATTTTGCTTTTAATGATTGAAAAAATATTACTAAAAAATTAAGTGACTCATTCTTCTGGTACTAAGCTATTAGAGGCTTTTATTCAGTTGAATGACTGACTAATGTAAATAATGCATTATTCACTTCTTACTGGTATTTTGTGAGCACTCTTCATAAAATATTAGCTTCATTATTAGCTATTAGCTTCATTATGGTTTTAACATTAGTATCAAATATCATCCAAGTTCTTAAATAAATAAATAGTACAGCTACAAAGAAACTTTCTGATACTCTGAAACAAAATTCTGGAAGAGGCTGTAAAATATCCAGTCTTGGAAGTTTTCTAAAGGAAACTAAGCAACCTGCTAACTCGAAGGTCAGATCCAGCTTTAAAGTTGGTCCTGCTACGAGGAGGCAGGGATGGTAGTGGAGCAGACCTTCAGAACTCCTTTCCGAACAGTTCTGCAAATCTCCTACTTCTTAAAAACACAGTTGGGTATTTTCTTTGGGGATTTATTTTTGGTTTGTTACACCAAAGTGTATTGAGGGGTGGAAACTAATTTCTTGATGGTTTCTGTTGAAACTACAATTCTAATAATAAAATATATTAGTAAAAATGAGAATACTATGATTTTTTGCAAGTTAGTGTGAAAGTGCTGATTTATTTTTTCTGAATCTGAGGTTCACAATGACAAGGCCAAATATCTTCAAGTGTCCTGCACTCATGTATACAGACCAAATAGAATGACTCTATCCTTTCCTCCACTTAGGTGTTTATGCAGGCATTTAGGTATTAATGTGGCTTTTTGTTATTTTCAAACTGCATACTGAATTAATTACTTCTATTAACAACTTGCATACTGAAACTAGATTGTTGTGCAAGTTACGACACTCTTCTTATTTACTAATGGAGCAGTGTGAAAGAGTACATACAAAATATGCATCTTGTTTTCAAAACCTGAGAAGTTTTTAGGTTGTATTAAGCTGCTTTTACTGGAGATACTGACTAGTCTTTATCCTGTACCTCAGCAGTAGCAGAAAAAAGACCCTCAAACGTAAGGGTGCAGTAAATGTTAAAGTGACTAGTAATGCACTTTAGTTGTTCATATAAGTAAAGCTCCAATCATATAGGAAACATCAAAAAAGCAAAATACACCCATGGGCTTAAAATTATTATAAAAGATATTAATCTTTGTTTTGTAAAATATGTATATATACATGGTAAGTTTTGGGATAAAATCTGCTCTTCTGTATTCAGTTTTCTTCCAGCTACATTCGGTTTGCACCACAAGATGTATACCAAGATACTTCTGAGTTGATACATGTATCTCAAGATATCTCTAAAGTTTTAGTGTTTAGTAATAGCAATTCTATAAAAATGTTAGCTATTGAAATAATAGCAGAGATTGGAGATTTTAGAGGCTTGCTGGAATTACACCTGTCTACTGCAGGAAGTTCACAAAAGCCCCCTCATAATTTGATGCTGGCATTCATTAGATGCGTTTTTCTCTGTGTGCACCAATGCTACATATGTGCTATACTGTAGGGTTGTTCTTCAAACTACTTATAGTAAGTAAACTAAAAATGACATGACATAAAATTATGAAGGAAAAAACCAAGAAGAAGCAACAAGCAAATGAAAAAACCCCCACAAACTTCTATAGATTGCACCATCAAAATTCAGCATCTAGATGAACTTTACTCATGCAAATATTCGTAGTAGCCTAATGAAAAGTACTTGCATTATTATCCATTGCTACATTAAATCAGAGGACTACAAAAGAAATAGAATTATACAGTGTATTTCTGTCCTCAGTTCTGAAATTAAGGGGTAAGGAATCAGAAAACAAAACAATGAAGGAATGAGAAGGGGAGGATTAACGAGCTACCACTGCTGAATACAGGGTATGTATAAAACATCATAGCAAATGCTGAGTTCCCAACAGGAGTTTCAACAAGTTGTAAATGTCATATTGGTGTTCTGTTAGTATGAATAAAATCTTGCTATCACTTAGATACTCACAATGCAGCTCTGCCACTAGGTGTCATGCTGTGTATTTGGTGTGTAAATTATCTACAGTATGCAAGCTTACTACCAAAATTCACCTGGGCTGTGTGCTTTTAGAGTGTTCCTCCACTATGCTTGAGAATTGTGTCAGGCTACATTTTTTTTTTTTTCTCAGAACAGATCCATCTCTTGGTATCAAGTGATAATTTTAAAAAATAATTATCATATAATAGCAGATACTGCAGGCAATATGAACTCTAGACTCATTCTAATCCTGACTTATCTGTTGTTTTTTAAAATTACATTTGCTATGACTAATGTTATAACTCTCATATGAAAAGATTAATTAAAAATTAGTTGTGTAGCAAAAAGGTATAGATCTTTGCCCTCTCAAAAATCTAGTTTTGTTTCTGAGCCTGATGAACTTTTTTAATGCACTCTTGCAAATCAGGTAGGAACATGATTGCTTCAAGTTCTGATGCTTTTGCATAGATTTAAAAATTTGTGGTTTATTTTACTTGAGCCAATCAGGAAAACAGATTTTTACAAAGTAAGTGAGATTGTGGATTAAACTCAGAAATCTTTTACTAATGAACAATAAACTTCTGATTACTTTGTGATAAAGATTTGAATGTTATCTTTTTAATG
Source organism: Geospiza fortis (assembly GCF_000277835.1). Classification (NCBI taxonomy): domain Eukaryota; kingdom Metazoa; phylum Chordata; class Aves; order Passeriformes; family Thraupidae; genus Geospiza; species Geospiza fortis. The sequence continues at coordinate 98,973 of NW_005054682.1, read as the reverse complement.
CCATAGGTGGTCAGAAATTGATTTCTTTGATTTCTCCCCTTCTCTTCGTCTATTAATTTCTAATTTAGAGGAAGAAATACTTTAGACTTTAATCTCAATTTGCATAAGCTTTTTTTTTTTTCTGCCTCTTTTTTTTTTTACATTTTTCTGTCTAGTTCTGCCTTCTGTAAGGGATGTGCGAACCTGAAACATGGCAACAAGATAAATACTTTTATGGTGGCAAAACCAAAGACAGGTGGTTTTGGTTGGAAAGGCACTGAAACAGCAATTTATCCCAGGGTTTTATGTGGCTGAGCCCTGGCACTGTGTAAAGGAAAGGAGGGTTTGTGCCCACCTGGGGAAGGAGGAGGTTTCAGTGAGGCACCGTGGAACCTCCATGGCTGAACCTCCACAGCTGCGCTCCCTGGCCCTCGTCTCCCTCCAGGCAGCTCCCAGCAACTGCATCAGTGATCTGCTCTAATTCTAGACAGAAGAAAATATTAACAGAAATCTTCATGAGTTTTTACCTTTTTCTGAAAAGAGCTCTCTCGGAGGGGAGAGGTGAGAGGAGACGTTGGAGAGTTAGTGGTCCAAGCTAGAGTGAGATGAGTAACAGCAGATGGGGAAATTAAAATCAAGGCTCTTCTCTGGTGTGCTGCGGTGGCTGCCCCCTTCTCCCCGTATTTCTGCCGGCCTTTTTCCTTGCCTGAAGTCTCGCAGTCCGCAGCCCTCTCTCTCCAGGCGCGCAAGGAGCGGTGCAGACCGCGGCTCTCGGGAGCAGCTGAGAGTGGGCAGAGTACACTCGCCAGGCCGATCTCAACCCCACTCACGGACCGGCGCATCTCCCGCGCCGCTGCTCTCCGCGCTCCCCGGCTTGGGGCTTCCTCCTCTGCGGGGCCGCCGCCCCC
>NW_005054682.1:88328-97105 GCF_000277835.1 Geospiza fortis | reverse complement strand
CCGGCGCTGCTCGGCCGGTCAGCGGCGCGGACCTCGCAGCTCAGCCGCCGTGTGTTTGTACGTGTGTGTCAGTCAGCCCTCTCTGTGCACGTCCTGCGCTGCCCCCAAACTTCGGACAGGGCCCCAAACTTTGCCATCGGTGCTGGGCTCTCCCACTCCCAAAATGGATGTCGGCATCTCTTCCAGCGATGGGCACAGCCGTTTACCGGCCCTCGCCCAGCACGAGGGTTTGGGGGCCGTCGTTGAGGTGGGACCCAGAGACACACTGCTGTGAAGTTGCCTAATCCAGGCTTCTCATGGGCTGGGTGGAATGTGCCCAGTGTTCAGGTGTCTGGTGGGAAAAAAGTTCATCTTGATTACAGCCAGGCCTGGAAGTCACAGCCATGCCCTCCTGGAGAAGTGTGGGCTGCTTGGGCTTATCTGTGAGGGTGAATCCTGCAGCAAAGCTGTTTGCCTTGTAGTGCTCAGGGTCCCACCTGACAAGTCAGTGATACCCAAGCAAAAAATCTCCCTGCAGTGTATCTGGCTGGTGTTGCCTTACGGCCAGCAAGCTGTTTCTGTGAATACCAAGACGTAAGCTTCTCAAGCCATGTTTGGAATGCTCCATGTGCAACTACCATGGTACTAAAAAAAAGTTTATGCTGTACAAAAGAGTAGATAAAGTGGTGCTGTTGTAGCCCCTCTCCTTGCATTCAGTACTGGCTTGGACAGTACTGAGGGATGTGTATAAGTAACTGCAGTGTAGCAAGGCACAAGGAAGGCTGTTTGCTCTGCCATAGCTCAGGGTGGTTGAGCTGTGCTTCTGTCAGGGAGCGTACATTGGTGTGTCTCACTTGTGCTTGCCAGCGGCATTGAGCTGCTCAGGAGTAAGGTCTTCCTGGGTTGTGTGGTAATTCCAGGTTTGCAGTCTACACCAGTGAATTAATACGAATGCATTTAAGCCATTTGCTAACTACAAGGAGGTTCTATATGGGCTTTGTTGTGACATTGCTGCTTATATAAACAGTGCCCGACTGTCAGATTTCTGAATGAAATCTCTTTTTTTTCTAGAAAGTCAGCAGCAGTGTAAGATTTCCAGTACTGATTTCCAGCTGCTGAGCCTTAGCTTTGACCTAAAAAAACTCAGAGAGAGAGATTTCTGCTCCTGCCAGTCTTTGCGAAGATTCCTATTGCTGCCAGCTAGGAACAGGATTGAGGCTGCCTGCTTGTTTGTAGTTTTTGAGGGGAAAAGACAACTTTCCTTTTCTTTGCAGACAACTTTTCAGCCATGTTACTCAGCTTGGGTTCTGCTCAGGCTGCTCAGCTTGGAGGCCAAAGTCTTTATGTATCTTTTTGCCAGCTCAACCTACCTTGTTCCCCAAGAATTACATCAAAATAATAATAAATTTGACTAATCTTAAATTCTGATTTAAGAAAATAGATTGTAAAGAAACTTTCCAATTTTACTTGCAGAAAAACCTGATCACAGGCGTTTTAATGCCTGGACCAAGTTTAAATAAACATTTAACACCATCAGCCTCTTCTTTGGGGGCAAAGGCTTGAATTTCCTCCACAGCTTTGTAAATGTCACTCCAACTCTGGTTTACACTGGTGTGAATGTGGGAAGTGAATCGAATACTATGTATTTTATTTGTAAAGTGTCATGACAAATGACCTTGGGAAGGTTAGGCAACAAGCCATAGTGAAGCAGATCCTCCTATTCCAAGACTGGGTCTCTAGCCATTAGGAAAGGTGCACCTGTCATGCTCTGTCTAGACAGTTTGTTTTGACCTGCCCAAAATACGTGGCTATTGATTTGTTAGTCTTTGAAAACACTGAAAAACTCCCATCAGTTATGTCCAGTCCTTTACCCCAAAATATGTCTTCTGATGGTATTATTCCATTGGAGAGCTGGTCTTATAAAAGAAGTGTGTGGGTTTAAGTGCCTTTTTTTGGCATATATTTGATAGATATGGGCACAGATTTTTTCTGATGGGGTGCAAACTATCTATTTCCTCATGCATGTATCACTAATGTGCTGGGGAAGGACCTAACACTGCATTTTTCAGGATAACTGAAACAACATAAGCTCTGGTGGCTCATTAACAGAAGTTCACTTTTCTTTCCACTGCTTACATTTATTTCCTATCATCAGCAACAAAATCTATAGGAAAAGAGGCCTGTCTTTTGCCAGAACTTATTGTTTTGTATTTCTAATCTTTGGATCACAAATAGCCTGTATTTTTCACAATAGTTCTTGAATTCTCTCTCCTCTGAAAAGAAGAAGAGAAAGAAAGACAGGAGGTTCCATTTGGTTGAGGGGCATAAAGAGCACAAGGCAGGGGTCCTGTGGAGGCAGATCAGGGAACTGGGCTGGCAGTTTTGCTCAGGAGGGAAAGGATAGTAAATGAGGGAAAATGGAATTGGTGGGAGTGCATGACAAACTCTGTGAAGAGAGGAAATGGAATCTGTGTGTAGTGTAGTTAACACACATATATAATTAATATATATACATATATAAAGTCAAGGGCTCTGCATTTAAGGGGTCTGCTCATTGTCAGCACTGAGTCACAATTGCCATTATCCAAAGTATGTTTGCATTAAAGGATCAAGAGTTCAGCAAGAATTTGAGAGATGTCTACTCAGGCATTGTTCTGGAAAAATATTTAGAATAAAAAAAATTGCTTGTCACAACTCCTAATGTAAAAGTGAATTTTGAAAAGCCATTTGTGGTAGTGTAACACTAAAGTCACATCTATGTCTGTAACTGCTAAAGATTGTTCATACTTCATCTCAAGAGCAAGTGTTTTGTGGTTTTGGTTTTGTTTTGTGGGTCTTTTTTGTTAAACTGGTAGTTTTTGGAGTGTTTTCCATTAATGAAATATGTCATACTGTGCATACTCCATCTTTGCATTTGCTTTTGTCAACTATACGTTTATACAGTACATCACTAGAATGTTACAAATTTATTTCTATTTAACCAAATAAAATCAAATTATGACATTTAAATTTTTCCTAGTAAATAGCACTTTTTTAATTTTAATTACTAATATTGTCACTCCACTATGCTTCTGTATCCCCATAATCTTTAGTCACCTTTAAAATGGTGGGAGGGGACACTTTTTAGACTGGTTAGAACACAAGCTTTGAGCTCAGATCTCTGTTGGTGTCCCAAACCTGGTTATAACCAGCAGCCAGTTATTATATCAAGTGTGGGTTAACCTCCTATCCTTAGATTCTGGGAGAAGTTAGCTTACTAAGATTTTTACCATAGTAGCACATACTCACATGAAGGGTATGTTTACAGTCTCATCTTCTGAAAACTTCCAAAGGATCACAAAGGTTCCACTTCCAGTTTCACTGCTTGCCAGCTTTGAGGAGGCTGTTTTGCCTCCAGGCTAAAGGAAATGTTTTTGAGTGCAGGAGACCAGATTTTCTTGAAAAGTTTCTTGCAATGAAAATAGTCACCTGTTGGATGAAGAAAAGACAGGAGTAAGCTACTTTTTATTGCTACTGCTTATTTTTTGCACCTGTTAGGTATTTGTGGTTCCCAGTTTGTCCTACAATGACCCCAGTTTAAAAAAGCAGTGTTAAACGAATATAAGGAAATATCAATATACTAAATGTGCATGTTGATATCAGGAACTGGAATTGTCTGGATAAGTAACTGTCTGCAAGTGGTAGAGAACTTCTTCCATGTCACCCAGACAACACATCCATGAAACAGATACATTTTGAAGGATGAAATCAAGATAATGTTGTTCCCAAGGTGGAAATGTAGGCCTGGTAGAGGGGCAACGTTTGGTCACTTAGAACCATACCCAGTTGTTCTGATACAAACAAAATAATAATGAATTAACACTCTGTAGTAGCTTTGGCTTTGTTAGACAAGAAGCAATCTAAAACTTCATATTAACTCTTAGTTCGTATGTTTGTTTTACTTTTTTCCCCTTCTGCTGGTCCTTCTTCAGTCCTGGATGTGATGTTGCTTTTTTCTTTCCAGACTGTGGAAAATATTTTCTCTGCTTTTTGTTTCAGGCTTGTGTATAATAGTGTTTAAACCTGCCTGCTTTGAGTAGTGTTTCATCTGTGAAGGCAATGTCCATTCAAGAGGGCATTTTGCTCAAGAGTATATACCCAAGAGACATTCCTTTTGTACCTGTTTAGGGCCTGGGAATTGTAATGAATTACTCTAGAGGGATTTTCTTAAAAACCCTTCTGACCCTCTGAGAATTCAGTGCAAGACACTTACTAGTCTTGTATTAAATGTGTGTCCAGCTTGTGCATGGCAGCTAGAGCTGTCTCATCTTTGTGAAAAGGAATGAGAAGCTTGTCCTGAATTAGGAGTTAATGCTCCCTGTTTTCTCAGAGGCATCTCAATATTCTCTCTTAGCTGAATCCACTGGGTTAGGTATGGGGTTTGACCTCTTCAGAAGGAAGAGTGGCCCACATCCTCTTTTCTTTACCCCTTTTCAACTGGCCAGTTTTTATTACTTAGAGCCTTCAGCAAGTGAAAACTGGCTGAAGATGCCAGGACTGGATCAATTTTCCACGGACTTGGTGGAGTTGCCATTCATGAGGATGTTCTGGATCTGGACTTCCAGGCAACCCTAAGTATTTGCCATGTCCCATGAGAAGAATTTAATATTAAATTAAATTAAATTAATTAATATTTAATTAAATTCTTCAGCTGTTACATTACAAGGTTCTTCTGAAACTGGCCATTCCACAAATTACTGTCAGTGGCAGTTCACCAGAGGAGGTGGCTTTGGAGGCCTTTTCTCTTCCCAGGGTACCATTAAGTTACCTGGAAAACTTTTATCTCCTTCTCTGGTTCTCCTCAGATCTCACAGCAGTTGGAGCCTCTCAATACTTTGTAATATTCACTGGTTACAGTAGACATGAGAGCAAACAGCTACTGTAGCTGATGAAACCTGAGTTATTATACGTATTTAAAGTATTTTAAAAGAAATGTAAACATCGACTTTGCCATCCTGGATTTGAAATTGTTTCTTTTCTTGGACACAGTAGTAACTGGAATATTTTCAAGGTTTTTAAGCCAACTCTGTGCTCGCTAGGAATTTTGACATTAGCACCAAAAAGAAGTGGTTTTATTTGCTGTCATTGCAAATACTGGCACTGTTTACCTCTGCTCAGGTATCTCATAGCTGACAGGAGCATGGGAGACATAGGTACTGTCAGACAAATATACCTGATATACCCCCAGGATAGGACAGACAGAGCGCTGCAGGTGAGCAGGGTTAGCTGAGGCAGTTCTATTTCCAGGGTCTGCTCTGCTTTTTGAATGTGATGCCTTTGCTGTTGTGCTGGACTGCAGATCTGCTCCTCACCTCTGGGTCAGCACCTTTACCTGTGCTTCTGCTGTGTGTCATTGCAACCTAGACAGACTTTGGTTGACCCTTGTGCTAGGAGCACAACCCTTCCTTAACTAGGAACATCCATTTTTGCAGGGGCTTAGGCTGCATTAGGCGTATATTTGTAGCCTAATAGCACATGTTCTTTTGGACATCCTAGAAAATGAGGTCCTGTTTCCCTTTTGAAGTACTCTTTTTAAATTTGATTTTGATTTGGAGGGGAAAGAGTAGGAGTCTTTGCAGTGAACAGAAGTGTTAGCTCACTGCAAGTTCAAAAGCAAGTTTGTTCTTTTCAAGTCTGTTCAAGCTAGTTTAGGGTGGTTCCAGAGTCACAAAAGCTAACTTTACCCTGCTGAGTCTAATGGCAATGGAGTCCTGAAAGTACAGTAAGTGGTAAGAAAGACATTCCTTTGAAGGGCAGCTCAGAGCATGATCCACCCATCCATCCTCTAGGTGGTTGTGAGTGTATGATGTTACAGCATTCCCATTCCTAATAAATGCAATCTTCTTTTTTTGCTTTCGTTCAATTCCAGGTACTCTTTCCTAGTATTTTGAATCATTTCATTATACCAGTGCATCAGCTTGCACTTTAAGCCAGCATTATCCTTTGTTTTATTTCTGACTTTATCTGGGTAAAAATACTTGAGACAATTCCAAATTTTAATTCAGTTTGTTTACATTTTCCCCTGTAGCAGTTACATTTATAACTTCCTTTGGTCTGGGGAAACGAGTTACTCTGAATCATCAGCTCTATAGATGAAGGTCTCTTATTTGCTGTTTTATGGTATATCCTACTTAGTGTTCCTAAACACTAGTACATAAGCTGGAGGAAAAAGCCTGGTTTTGTTGTGCTGGTTCTGTGCCCTCATAGTGTGCTCAATTTGAAAAAATATCTTTTTACCAGCATTCTTCCTTTCTGTTGTTTGTTGTTACTTTAGTATCATCCTTGCTGATTCAACTCCAGAAATAATATTTTGCTATCCTGCCAGTTGTGTATAGCCTCTGTGCTGCAGCTGAATTTGTGGCAGGTTTTTTGTGTTCAGCTAATGTTTAGCATTGATTGTGACCTTGCCCCAAACACAGCATCCATAAACTTAATTTTCTCCAGTAGAAAACTTAGATTTTGTGCTTATCTTCAGTCAGAGACTTGGTAGGCCCAATACAATACTCAGGAATTATTTTACCTTAATTCATTGACTGAGGAGAGCTGCACTTGAAATAGGAAGGAAGCTCTGTCAAATCCATGCAGGACCCCTGATCTCACAGGTACTCTGTGCCTGGGAGCAGTGTCCCAGTCCTGTCCCCAGTGAGCAGGGAGCCAGTCTCTGTATGAACTATATGTCCATATTATCTTATAGCCAAGCAATTAAAAGCTGTCTGTGGAAGAGTTGAGAGAAGGAGGAACTCCAGGAATGCTTCAGGAACAGAAGGCGGCAATTTGACCCCAGCTGTTTCTGGGAGCTGCAACTTCTTGGAAGCTGCATGAGACTTCAGTGTGGGCATTCATCACATTAGCTGTCAAATACAGTGGTTTTGTTTAAATATACTCATAGACAACAAAAAAGGCACACAAAGCACAATTTTATCTGCTTCTAACAATAGAGTGCAACACCTGTTGCTTAGTCCACTGAAACCACCTTCTCTGAGGAACTTGTAGCTGTTAATTATAGCCAGCTGACTACAGTCTGAGGGGGGCTGGTGGCAGGAGCTGTAACTTCATTTCAAAGAAAAAGGCATGGTTCTGCTACTTCACCAAATTTGCTACTTCAAATTATATGAGAAGTAGTTTGTCACAGGCAGTGAAGGAAAACTGAGATGTTTTTCTGAATTCCATTAATAAAATGCAATTTCTACTTAGGGATTGAAGTCAAGAAGTAATTTTTTCCTGCTTCAGAACAAAGTAACAGTTGGAGGGATGTTTTACTTAAAGTAAGAATATGTTGTAATTTAAAATCAGTCAAAGTTTACTGGAGATTTTAGGAATGTAACTACTACTTGTTAGCACAAATTGGGAAAAGAGTGCAGCTTTTGAAAATATATAGGAGAGAAATTTCAAAATACTAATTAACTTAGAAACTAGATTCGTGGAAGCACCTCAGATTAGACTCCAACATCACAAATAAGGAACCAGTTACAGCTTTGATGCAAACAAGTGTGTAGCCTCAGAGTGTCAAGTTTGAGTCATGTTTTTTCATGTAGTTAATCCTCTTCTCCACTTTTAAGCTGATGATTGGTTGTTAAACTAGTGGCTTAGGCTTCTATTCAGCTATTTTTATTCAGGAAAGCTGACTAATTCATTTTTGTTTAACATAAGGTGAATGTGAGTTACCTGTATCTGGAGTAAGATGGTATGATAACCACTTAATCTTTTAAAAACTGTTACAGATATGACTGTTTATCACAGAGTGTCTGGAGGAGATACAAGTTTCCAGTTCTGAAGAAGTCGTAAGTGGTTTGTAGTCATGGTAAAGAGAGAGCTGAAGAGTTACAATACTGGACAGCCAGCTCTTGTGCTTTGGGTTAGTGCTTGCTCTCAGGTGCAGTAAGCAAATACAAAGAGGATATTACCTCTGGTATTGGGTAAGGTGTGTGTCCTGCCTCGGATCTGTAAGGCATTAGAGCCACCTGTAACGTAGGTTTTGGGATCTACCACAAACCATGATGAGTTTTGGATGAGGAAGCCTTCCCACAAAGAATGGTCTGATGATCACATTGCTGCTTCATGAAGGAGTTTCACATTTTCTTCCCTGTAGTAATTCAGGGTATCTTGGCTGGGTCAAACGGATGGCTGTGTTTGAACCAATATTCTGTCTGGATGGTTCAGAGTCTTTTCTGAGCTTAAAATTTGTGGCACTGTGAGAACTGGGTTAGCTTGTACTGGCTGTTGGAAATTTCCATGGCTTTTATACCATCTACTCTGTTTTCTGGACAGGAACAATAAATTGAGAGAGACTTTCTGATGAGATTATCTTAATGCAGCTAACATTACATAAAGCAGACTGATTTTCCCCCTTGGGCTTTGGGTTATAAACAGGTTGAAATGTTTTGAGATGCCAAACAGTTTCTGATGCAACAGATTGGCTTTCTTTATCTTTTAGTTTTCTTCTAGCATTGAAATCTTCAAGTTGGTAATCTGATTGATGTCCCTTACAATTTTAATACAAAATAGCAATCCTTTTTACCATAATTTTTCAGATTAATATTAATAGTTTCTCTACTTAGGATCTCTGTTAGGATGTCTATGAAGTCTCTCCTTGAGTCTTTGAGTGTCAAGACTAGTATACACAGGACCTGACTGATTTCTCTGTTAGAAAAGAAAATTAGCCACATGTACAGTCTGGGGTCATTAGTTTTGCTGCACACAGTAAGATGCACTGTGGCCTGAGTTGCTCTTTTCCCAGCTTTTTCATGTCAGCCTCACTG
>NW_005054682.1:87446-88313 GCF_000277835.1 Geospiza fortis | reverse complement strand
AGTTTCTGTTAAGTTTCTTGTTACAAGTTTTTATACTCTTGCTCATGCAAATATGCACAATTGCAGTCAGTGCCCTAACCCCTGCATTTTCCATCATTCTTTACAAAAAGACTTGTCTCTGCAAAGGAGCTTATTTACTTCTGTAATTGTGTCTGTTAGTTTTAGTAACATCCATGATCACTTACTTGTTGAAGACAAGTTTGGCAGTAGACTTTGGGTAGGATTCAGTTGCCTGTATTTTGGCATCTTGTGCAGATTGAGACGCTAAGTTACCCTGTCTGCTTCTCAGCTGCCACTCAGCTGTGTGGTTAGCTAATCCTAAATTAGAAGCCTACTTGTTGATCACCTTGAATAATTCCCTGGGTCTGCTGGCTGTACTGACTGGTGTAATAAATTTCTTTAAACACACACATTATTGCCATTTCATTGCCTCTTCATGTCAGGGTTTCTCTGAACTGCCTGCCACATGCAGTGTCAGATGTGGCATGAGTCTTCAGAGAGAATGTCTGTTACCTGAAGCAGCAGCTAATGGAATAGGCAGGTACCCAGATGTGGCGTCTCAGGACATCTCAGCTGGCATTGTGTATTGAGTCTTTAAAAGACTGTAGTGGGTTCACCCTGGCTGGATATCAGGCAGCCATCAAAGCCAGTCTCACTCTCCTCCACAGCTGGACAGGGGAGAGGAAGTATAATGAAAGGTGTATGAGTTGAGATAAAGACCAGGAGAGATCACTCACCAAATACCATCATGGGCAAAACAGGCTCAAATTAGAGATATTAATTGAATTTGTTACTAACAAGATCAGAGCAGAATAATGAGAAGTGAAATAAAGCCTTAAACATACCTTCTTCCTACCCCTCCCTCTT